>NW_027333101.1:25000-27160 GCF_002575655.3 Aegilops tauschii subsp. strangulata
GAAAAAAGTGGCCGACGCCCGTCGTGGACGGAACCGGACGCGCGTCATGGAAAACTGGGCAAAACCACGTACGACGCACACGCACGTACACGGACCGTTACACGGACCCGTGAACGGGCTGTACGTGGACACGGGAAAAAAGTGGCCGACGCCCGTCGTGGACGGAACCGGACGCGCGCCATGGAAAACTGGGCAAAACCACGTACGAGGCACACACACGTACACGGACCCGTGAACGGGCTGTACGTGGACACGGGGAAAAAGGGGCCGACCCCCGTCGTGGACGGAACGTGACGTGCGCACATGGAAACCTGGGCAAAACCACGTACGAGGCACACACATACACGGACCCGTGAACGGGCTGTACGTGGACACGGGAAAAAAGTGGCCGACGCCCGTCGTGGACGGAACCGGACGCGCGCCATGGAAAACTGGGCAAAACCACGTACGAGGCACACACACGTACACGGACCCGTGAACGGGCGGTACGTGGACACGGGAAAAAAGTGGGCGACGCCCGTCGTGGACGGAACCGGACGCACGCCATGGAAAACTGGGCAAAAACACGTACGACGCACACACACGTACACGGACCCGTGAACGGGCTGCACGTGCACGGACCGTTACACGTACACGGACCCGTGAACGGGCGGTACGTGGACACGCACGTACACGGACACGTGAACGGGTACGAGAGGTCCGGGAGAAAAAAAGGCCCATACGCCATGGAAACCGGGTCAAAACTAGCTAATGATGGTCAAGAAACGGTGCCATGGCAGCGAAAACATGTCTCATGGCAGAAAAACGCTGCCACGGCGGCGTTTCAAAACAGTGTACCCCTCCTTCACAAACTGAAGGGCAGGGGTCCCAATGGGGGCTAAAACCCTCGGGTATAGTAGGGAGGAGGGGTCCTTCCTGGTGGGCGTACGGAACACGGTTGGTTTTTCTTAGGAAAAACACCCGTTTTCTCGTACGCCCATCCTTTCCCAACGTTGCCTCGGATGTCCCGTCGTTATGCCATCACGAAGGTGCTGGCCCGGTCCCATGTACGTCTCGTGAGAAATCCTGACCCTACAGCCGAACGTGGCTCGGGAAACAGGAAAGTACCCCGTTACGTACACGTTCCGACCGACGGTAAACAGTCGCAACGGTGTGCCTCGAATGTCGCCTCCGGAAAACCGTTGCCCCCCGGGGGCAACGTCATCGCTGTCCCGGTCCCCTGTACGTCTCAAGTGAAATTCTGACCCAACAGCCGAATGCGGCTCGGGAAACAGGAAAGTAGCCCGTTTCGTGCACGTTAAGACCGTCGGACAACGTTGCACCGACGTCCCGATTAAGTTGCCTTCGGAAAATCGTTGCATTCGTAACTTTATTGCTGCGGGTGTGACACACGCGTGATTTGGCCTTGCAGGACGCCTTCGTGCAAGTGATCCTCCCGTGCTCTGCACGGGCGGAGGCTTGGTTGGTTTGACCGCTTGTTGGCTACTAAGCGCATGAGTAGCTTTGGACCCGTGTCTGCCGGTAGATCCCCCGTTGTACTGCGGCCGACTACCGGCGCCGTGTCCCGTCCCTTGTGTGGCTTTGAATCGCTGGATTAACAGTGCTTGCGTGCTAGTACCCGACCTACGGGAAGTGGCGCTTCGGATAATTGTTGCCTCGCGGCGGACGCCCTTTGGGTGTGCCGCTGCGGCCAAATAGCGCTTGCGGCGTTGCCTCGTGGCGCTGGCACGTTACGTGCCCGCTGCTATCAAGGCATCCTCGCTCCCGCTTTTGGTATCGGATGCTGCTGACGATAAAGGGTCGTGGCCCTTTCGGTTGCCTCGACCCGACCCAAAGCTCTCTGAATTGAGAACAACCGGAACAGGAGTTGCCTCTACCTCTCCACAGTTACGTGGTAGGATATGCGACTCTCTGCGCCGATCCTCAAGGAGGATGAGCTATGCCGCTCAAGAGCGACAACCGGCTCGGCTGTTGCCTCTGAGTTTCCACGAAAGTGGAAGCGCAGGACGATGGTCGTGCTGGGCGTCACCAAGGACGTGCTACCTGGTTGATCCTGCCAGTAGTCATATGCTTGTCTCAAAGATTAAGCCATGCATGTGCAAGTATGAACCAATTTGAACTGTGAAACTGCGAATGGCTCATTAAATCAGTTATAGTTTG
>NW_027333105.1:0-17500 GCF_002575655.3 Aegilops tauschii subsp. strangulata
GTTCAGAACGTCGTGAGACAGTTCGGTCCATATCCGGTGTGGGCGTTAGAGCATTGAGAGGACCTTTCCCTAGTACGAGAGGACCGGGAAGGACGCACCTCTGGTGTACCAGTTATCGTGCCTACGGTAAACGCTGGGTAGCCAAGTGCGGAGAGGATAACTGCTGAAAGCATATAAGTAGTAAGCCCACCCCAAGATGAGTGCTCTCTCCTCCGACTTCCCTAGAGCCTCCGGTATCACAGCCGAGACAGCGACGGGTTCTCCACCCATACGGGGATGGAGCGACAGAAGTATGGAAATAGGATAAGGTAGCGGCGAGACGAGCCGTTTAAATAGGTGTCAAGTGGAAGTGCAGTGATGTATGCAGCTGAGGCATCCTAACGAACGAACGATTTGAACCTTGTTCCTACACGGCCTGATCAAATCGATCAGGCACTTGCCATCTATCTTCATTGTTCAACTCTTTGATGAAAAGATGAAAAAACCAAAAAAAAGCTCTGCCCTTCCATCTCTTGGATAGATAGAGAGGGAGGGCAGAGGCCTTTGGTGTCCCTTTCAGTCAAGAATTGGGGCTTCACAATTACTAGCCAATATTTATCTCATGCCTTTCCTCGTTCATGGTTCGATATTCTGGTGTCCTAGGCGTAGAGGAACCACACCAATCCATCCGAATTTGGTGGTTAAACTCTACTGCGGTGACGATACTGTAGGGGAGGTCCTGCGGCAAAATAGCTCGATGCCAGAATGATAAAAAGCTTAACACCTCTTATTTGACTTTTTCACTATTTTGAAATAAGAAAAGATCCAAATCTAAAATGCAAAGGTCGTCTTATTCAAAACCTCAATCATCACATCCCCTCTCTCCCACTTCACACCTCGGAACGCACTGTTCTTATAGAGAGAAAGGCGCTTTCCCATCTTCTTAACACCTGAAATGAAGGGGTACCCCCGGGAAGAGATCCAGTGGAGACAGCTGGGCCTGTAGCTCAGAGGATTAGAGCACGTGGCTACGAACCACGGTGTCGGGGGTTCGAATCCCTCCTCGCCCACAGCCTTCCAAAGGGGGAAGGGCCTTTACTTTCCCCCTGAGGGTAGGAAAATCATGATCGGGATAGCGGACGTAAAGCTATTGAACTTAGGTATGCTCTTTCCTTTTGTCGAAGTGGAATCGTAGAACAGAATGTGATACGATGAGATAGAATGCAATAGAAATAGAAACAAGGATAGCGAACGGGTTACCTACTCCTAAGGGTCAAAGCAAGCCCTTTAATTCAATTCTTTATTCTTACATTAAAATTCTTACATTAAAGAATGAATAAAATCTCCCCAAGTAGGATTCGAACCTACGACCAGTCAGTTAACAGCCGACCGCTCTACCACTGAGCTACTGAGGAACAAGGGGGGATTCGACCTCCTAGAGTTCAACTCCCGCTCTCAACCCATGAACAATATGAGTCCGAAGCTTCTTTCGTAACTCCCATAATTTCTTCGTAGTGGCTCCGTTCCATGCCTCATTTCATAGGGAAGCCCAAAGTGGCTCTATTTCATTCTATTTCACTTCCTAGCACTTCCTATCATTTAATATCCATCCCTTTGGTCTTATTGACATAAGAGATGTCATTTATAGTCTATCTCTTTCTATATATGGAAAGTCAAGAAATTCTCATCGAAACATCGAGAAATTGTGCATATAGAAAACTCTAAAGAAAGAAAAAAAGGAGACCCATGCCATGATTTTCAAATCTTTTCTATTTAGTAGTCTAAGTTTCTCGATGAGGATAATTAATTCGGTCGTTGTGGTCGGACTCTATTATGGATTTCTGACTACATTCTCCATAGGTCCCTCTTAGATCTTCTTTCTCCAATCTTGGATTAGGGAAGAAGGAGATATTCGCGACTACTGGCGATTTCATTATGGGGCAGCTCATGATCTTCATATCGATCTATTATCCACCTCTGTATCTATTCTTTCTTAGCTAAACAGGTGGAAGATCTATCCAATTTGGTTATATTATATCATGGACTCGAAAAACGGATCTGAATTTGACTGAAATGCACGATCTTCACAGGTATCACTTTTCACGATACCTAAAAGGTGGAATAGCGATTTTCGAACCATTTCCTATAAGAGAATGGTTTCCATTACTTTGAGAAATGGATTCTTATATCAAACTATAGCTATTGCATTAAAGAAGAAAAGAAACTAATAGAAGTCGAAGACGCGGAATGATAGTGAATAGAGAGAAAGATTCTTCTGATTTTCTTGTTTCTATCTACTAGACGCCGTAGAGAATTGAGAATTTTCATGTCTTTCAATTCTCGTACTCGTAATTGGAAAGTTATGGAAGGAGACCCATCATTTTGCAATGAAAACAACATATAAAACTCTGGACAATTTCGAAATCAGGCCAAGCGTCTTAATACATATGCAAAAAAATGCATTATTGGCCCACCATTGATTAGAAGATTTAGCTTGTATGAATCGCTATTGGTTTGATACGAATAATGACAATCGTTTCAGTATGTTAAGGATACAGATGTATCCACAATTCATTTAGAGTTACTTAATAGTCTATTTCTTATACCATATCTCTATCCCGTGAAATTCTCGAGCCAAAAGATGGATGCATATGCTGTGTTTCATTTTGCTAAATGATATCAATTAAATGGTGTATCAATTCCATAAATTGCATATAGCAATAAATAAATCAGCAAAATTCTTTCTAATATTTTAGATAGAAGAAATGTTTCTTCTATCTAAAATATTAGAAAGAATGTACCCTTCTATCCAAATCCAATTTGCATCGATAAAATAAATCCAAATTCCAGTAGTAGATGAATAATTGCAAATTTGTGTGTGTACGAGATTAGAATAACTTCAAAATAACTGACATAATTTTGTATTTTTCCTGATCAGAAAAATACATGAAAAAGAAAGGAGGTAGAAAAATTTTTGGATTTATGGTTAAAGAAGAAAAAGAAGAAAACAGGGGTTCTGTTGAATTTCAAGTATTCAGTTTCACCAATAAGATACGGAGACTTGCTTCACATTTGGAATTACACAAAAAAGATTTTTCATCGGAAAGAGGTCTACGAAGACTTTTGGGAAAACGTCGACGTTTGCTGGCTTATTTGGCAAAGAAAAATAGAGTACGTTATAAGAAATTAATCGGTCAGTTGAATATTCGGGAGCAGTAATTTAATCGTTCAAATTTTTTTCTTGTTTTATTATTTTTTTAGTAGTCTTATAGTAGTCTTAGATTTTTCATTTTGATGAGCCTCGCTTTGAGGAATTCATGGAATAATCCATTTTCATGGAATAATGAATTAAGGAAGAAAGGATATGAGTCTACCGCTTACAAGAAAAGATCTCATGATAGTCAATATGGGCCCTCAACACCCATCAATGCATGGTGTTCTTCGACTGATCGTTACTCTCGATGGTGAGGATGTTATTGATTGTGAACCCATATTAGGCTATTTACACAGAGGAATGGAAAAAATCGCGGAAAACCGAACTATTATACAATACTTACCTTATGTAACAAGGTGGGATTATTTAGCTACTATGTTTACAGAAGCAATAACAGTAAATGCACCAGAATTCTTGGAGAATATTCAAATACCACAAAGAGCCAGCTATATTAGGGTAATTATGTTAGAATTAAGCCGGATAGCTTCTCACTTGCTATGGCTTGGACCTTTTATGGCGGATCTCGGCGCACAGACTCCTTTTTTCTATATTTTTAGAGAGAGAGAATTAATATATGATCTATTTGAAGCTGCTACAGGTATGCGAATGATGCACAATTACTTTCGCATCGGAGGAGTAGCCGCCGATCTACCTTATGGATGGATCGATAAATGTTTAGATTTCTGTGATTATTTTTTACGCGGAGTTGTTGAATATCAACAACTTATTACACAGAATCCAATTTTTTAGAGCGAGTTGAAGGAGTAGGTTTTATTAGCGGAGAAGAAGCAGTAAATTGGGGCTTATCGGGACCGATGTTACGAGCTTCTGGAATACAATGGGATCTTCGTAAAGTAGATCCTTATGAGTCTTACAACCAATTTGATTGGAAAGTCCAATGGCAAAAAGAAGGGGATTCGTTAGCTCGCTATTTAGTACGAATTGGTGAAATGAGGGAATCCATCAAAATAATTCAACAAGCTGTAGAAAAAATTCCTGGAGGACCTTATGAGAATTTAGAAGTCCGACGCTTTAAGAAAGAAAAGAATTCTGAATGGAATGATTTTGAGTATAAATTTCTTGGTAAAAAACCTTCGCCCAATTTTGAATTGTCAAGACAAGAGCTTTATGTAAGAGTAGAAGCCCCAAAAGGTGAATTAGGGATTTATCTAGTAGGAGATGATAGCCTTTTCCCCTGGAGATGGAAAATCCGTCCACCCGGGTTTATTAATTTGCAAATTCTTCCTCAGCTAGTTAAAAAAATGAAATTGGCTGATATCATGACGATATTAGGTAGTATAGATATCATTATGGGGGAAGTTGATCGTTGAAATGATAATAGATAGGGTAGAGGTAGAAACTATCAATTCTTTTTCGAAATTGGAATTATTAAAAGAAGTCTATGGACTGATATCGATTCTACCCATTTTGACCCTCCTTTTGGGAATAACAATAGAGGTACTCGTAATTGTGTGGTTAGAAAGAGAAATATCTGCGTCGATACAACAACGTATTGGTCCTGAATATGCTGGCCCCCTGGGCCTGCTTCAAGCTATAGCAGATGGGACTAAGCTACTTTTAAAAGAAGATATTCTGCCATCCCGAGGAGATATTTCTTTATTTAGCATTGGACCCTCTATAGCAGTCATATCAGTTTTATTAAGTTTTTTAGTTATCCCTTTGGGATATCATTTTGTTTTAGCCGATCTTAGTATTGGTGTTTTTTTATGGATTGCCATTTCAAGTATAGCTCCTATTGGTCTTCTTATGGCAGGATATAGCTCAAATAATAAATATTCTTTTTCAGGCGGTCTACGAGCTGCTGCTCAATCCATTAGTTATGAAATACCATTAACTTTTTGTGTGCTAGCAATATCTCTACGTGTGATTCGTTAAAATAGATCTTTTTCCTATAAAATCCATTAACTATTTATATTCCTTTTCTTATTTAGTATTTGGGTTGGTAAGTTAAACTAGATAGCTATATGAGTGAAACAAAACAGCTTAAAAATTTGTAGTAAAAAGAAAAAATCTCATTTCCTACGTACAAGAAAAAAGTGGAAGTAAACATAAGCAGTGTAAACTCTTTATCCCAAGGTTGATATTTTTTAATTAGTCATCATATCTTGAAGCGGCCAAGAATAAAGGATTCACGATATGGAATTCCATTACTAGAATACTCCTAGTTATTACTATAACTTAATAATCCATAAGAAGAATCCACCAAAAGTTAGTGAAGGGTTAGGAACACTAAAGTACATAAAGGATTAGTAATGGAAAATCTAAAACATTAGAGATTTTTGCCCATAAAAGGAATCATAATAAGGACTTGCAATTTGTAGAAATTATCAAGTAGTACTTTCTTCGGATTCCGATCCAGAGTATGTTCCCATTCACTTGTTAAGGAAATGGCTATCAAGAACGAATTAACCCTTTATCCATTTTTTCTTTTTGAATACCCCCTCCCTGGGGAAAGAAGAATAGTAAAAAAGATATGGAGTGCACTAGAAAAAATTTTCATTATTTCCTTCCTCTATCCATATTCATGCAGAATTGCTCATGAACTAATACCCAACTCTTTCCATTTATTAATTGAATTCCTATAACAAGTAACAAGTGTTTTATTCCAAGATTAAGTTATTACTGAACAAAGAAAAATTTTCATTATATTATAAAGGATGAGATCAATTCGGAAGCGCTTTTTCTTATTCTAGCAGACGGAATTCCTTTGGTCTAATTTAGGACTTTCAAATCTATTTATTTTATTTTATCTAATTCTATCTACGCCCCAGGGGCTAGGAACAAAACAGTCCTTTCTTTTTTCTGATCATAGAGAAGCCGTATGAAGCTAAGGTTTCATGTACGGTTTTGAAATAGCGGTGGGAACTGTGATGTTATCATCGACTATGATTATCTAACAGTTCAAGTACAGTTGATATAGTTGAAGCACAGTCAAAATACGGTTTTTTTGGATGGAATATTTGGCGTCAGCCTATAGGTTTTCTGGTTTTTTTAATTTCTTCTTTGGCAGAATGTGAAAGATTACCCTTTGATTTACCAGAAGCGGAGGAAGAATTAGTAGCAGGTTACCAAACTGAATATTCCGGTATCAAATATGGTTTATTTTATCTTGTTTCTTACCTAAATTTATTAGTTTCTTCTTTATTTGTAACAGTTCTCTACTTGGGCGGGTGGAATTTCTCTATTCCCTATATATCCTTTTTTGATTTTTTCCAAATGAATAAAGCAGTTGGAATTTTGGAAATGACAATGGGTATATTTATTACATTAACTAAAGCTTATTTATTTCTCTTCATTTCTATCACAATAAGATGGACTTTACCGAGGATGAGAATGGATCAGTTATTAAATCTTGGATGGAAATTTCTTTTACCTATTTCCCTGGGCAATCTCTTATTAACAACCTCTTCTCAACTTGTTTCACTATAAATAAGATAATACAATAATAGTAAGAATATTTTCAACACAAAAGCTCTCTCAAACAAGAGAAAGAAACATATCTTTTTCATAGATATTTAGAATGAATATGTTCCCTATGGTAACTGGGTTCATGAGTTATGGTCAACAAACAATACGTGCTACAAGGTACATAGGTCAAAGTTTCATAACTACCTTATCCCACACAAATCGTTTACCTATAACGATTCACTACCCTTATGAAAAATCAATTACACCAGAGCGTTTCCGAGGGCGAATCCACTTTGAATTTGATAAATGTATTGCTTGTGAAGTATGTGTTCGCGTATGTCCGATAGATTTACCCGTTGTGGATTGGAGATTTGAAAAGGATATTAAAAGAAAACAATTGCTTAATTATAGTATTGATTTCGGAGTTTGTATATTTTGTGGCAATTGTGTTGAGTACTGTCCAACAAGCTGTTTATCAATGACTGAAGAATATGAACTTTCTACCTATGATCGTCATGAATTGAATTACAATCAAATTGCTTTAAGTCGGTTACCAATCTCCATAATGGGAGATTACACAATTCAAACAATTAGGAATTCGTCTGAAAGTAAAATAAACAAAGAAAAATCTTCGAATTCAAGAACGATTACTGATTACTAAACTTTGATTTTGTCTTTTTGTTATAAAAATCTAATAATTCTTTATTAAACTTTAAAATTAAACTATAAAGAAAAACTACTGCTTATTGGAAATTATTTCTTATTTTAAATCAGACTAGATTTTCGTGATATAATATAATTTATAACTATACAGTTTATACACAAAAAAATACCCAAATCCTTTTTTCCTTCCTTGAATCCTTTAGTTTTAGTCAGTTCATGAAAAATTTTATACTATTAATTTCTTTTTATCCATAATGGATTTACCTGGACCAATACATGAGATTCTTATGCTATTTGGGGGATTTGTTCTTCTACTAGGGGGTCTAGGAGTAGTATTACTTACCAACCCCATTTATTCTGCCTTTTCGCTGGGATTAGTTCTTGTTTGTATATCCTTATTCTATTTTTTATTAAATTCCTACTTTGTAGCTGTCGCACAACTTCTTATTTATGTGGGAGCCATAAATGTCTTGATCATATTCGCTGTAATGTTCGTAAATGGCTCAGAATGGTCTAAAGATAAGAATTATTGGACTATTGGAGATGGGTTCACTTCACTCGTTTGTATAACTATTGTTTTTTCGCTAATGACTACTATCCCAGATACGTCGTGGTATGGAATTCTTTGGACTACAAGATCAAACCAAATAGTAGAACAGGGTCTCATAAATAATGTTCAACAAATTGGAATTCATTTAGCAACCGATTTTTATCTTCCGTTTGAACTCATTTCCATAATTCTTCTAGTTTCTTTAATAGGTGCAATTACTATGGCTCGGCAATAAGAAAACTTAGAAAAAGTACAAATTATAAGAATTGCAAATCTAAAATAAATAACTAAAGAATCACAATTTTGATTTAGTAAAATCCATCTACTGCCAACAAATACCTCCTTTATTTTCTCTTTTGTTGTGTAATTGTTCTATTGTAATTAATTGAATCGGTTCAATTCTTGCCCTCATATTGAAATGAATCGAGATTGATAAGGAGTTAGTTAATGATGTTTGAGCATGTACTTTTTTTGAGTGTCTATTTATTTTCGATTGGTATCTATGGATTGATCACAAGCCGAAACATGGTTAGAGCTCTAATATGTCTTGAACTTATACTGAATTCAATTAATCTAAATCTCGTAACATTTTCTGATCTATTTGATAGTCGCCAATTAAAAGGAGATATTTTCGCAATTTTTGTTATAGCCCTTGCGGCTGCTGAAGCCGCTATTGGACTATCCATTCTTTCTTCCATCCATCGTAATAGGAAATCCACTCGTATCAATCAATCTAATTTATTGAATAATTAGAATTTTGAATAATTAGACATAGAATCCTCTAAACAAAGGCGCACATATTAAAATAAATAGAAATCAATACTATTTTCTTAGTATTATTTGAGAATATCCATTTTTTTTAGTAGATTATTGCTTTTTTTAGTAGATTATTGCATAGTATTCTTTTTCACTTAAATGAATTTTTGTATTTGTAATTCATTGATATTGCAATTTGAATATTGCAATAATTTATATTGAAAAGACGATAGCCAATTTATTGGCTAATTCGAATTCGTCTGTACAATTCGTAAAATTCTTTCTTATTTCTTATTGTTGAAATCCAAAATTAAAGTCTCTTGGCTCTCTTCACGCTTTCTCACAAACAGATTAAAAAATAGATTTTTATTTTTGAAGTTTGGATAAACCATTGCTTCGTCTGGTGTCTACAATACATATGACTCATTATAGTACTAATTTCATTTTTACCAGATCGAAAAATTTTATGTTGAAAAGAAAAATTTATAGATCCAATGTCACATTCCGTAAAAATTTACGATACATGTATAGGATGCACTCAATGTGTACGAGCTTGTCCAACAGATGTATTAGAAATGATACCCTGGGATGGATGTAAAGCCAAGCAAATTGCTTCCGCGCCGAGAACCGAAGATTGTGTGGGTTGTAAGAGATGTGAATCTGCCTGCCCGACAGATTTTTTAAGTGTCCGCGTTTATTTAGGGCCTGAAACAACACGTAGCATGGCTCTATCTTATTGATACGTTACAAAAAACTTCACTCGAATCGTCTGATTCCTCTTTACCGAAGAAGCCTGTGCTCGAAATAATCGAGCACGGGCTTTTCTGGTCAAAACGTATCTTGTCTTTATCACTTTATCATGAGTTATTTTCCTTGGTTAACAATACTTGTTGTTTTGCCGATATTTGCAGGTTCATTAATTTTCTTTTTACCTCATAAGGGAAACAAAGTCGTTAGGTGGTATACTATATCTATTTGTTTATTAGAATTCCTTCTAATGACTTATGCGTTCTGTTATCATTTCCAACTGGAGGATCCCTTAATCCAATTAAAGGAGGATTATAAATGGATAGATGTCTTCGATTTCCACTGGAGATTGGGAATCGATGGACTTTCATTAGGATCTATTTTATTGACAGGATTTATCACTACTTTAGCTACTTTAGCAGCTTGGCCAATTACACGGAATTCGCGATTATTCTATTTCCTGATGCTCGCAATGTATAGTGGTCAAATAGGATTATTTTCTTCGCGAGACCTTTTACTTTTTTTTATCATGTGGGAGTTAGAATTAATTCCTGTTTACTTACTTTTATCCATGTGGGGGGGGAAGAGGCGTCTATATTCAGCTACAAAGTTTATTTTGTATACTGCAGGCGGTTCCATTTTTTTCTTAATCGGAGTTCTGGGTATGGGCTTATATGGTTCCAACGAACCAGGATTAGATTTGGAAAGATTAATTAATCAATCATACCCTGCAACCTTGGAAATACTTTTATATTTTGGCTTCCTTATTGCTTATGCTGTCAAATTGCCGATTATACCCCTACATACGTGGTTACCAGATACCCATGGGGAAGCACATTATAGTACATGTATGCTTTTAGCGGGAATATTATTAAAGATGGGAGCATATGGATTGATTCGGATCAACATGGAATTGTTACCTCATGCTCATTATCTATTTTCGCCCTGGTTAGTAATAATAGGAGCGATCCAAATAATCTATGCAGCTTCAACTTCTCTTGGTCAACGAAATTTCAAAAAAAGAATAGCTTATTCCTCTGTATCTCACATGGGTTTCATAATTATAGGAATTGGTTCCATAACCAACATTGGACTCAATGGAGCTATTTTACAAATATTATCCCATGGATTTATTGGTGCTACACTTTTTTTCTTGGCAGGAACCGCTTCTGATAGAATGCGTCTTGTTTATCTCGAAGAACTGGGGGGAATATCCATCCCAATGCCTAAAATTTTTACCATGTTTAGTAGCTTTTCAATGGCTTCTCTTGCCTTACCAGGAATGAGTGGTTTTGTCGCAGAATTAGTAGTATTTTTTGGACTAATTACTAGTCCAAAATTTCTGTTAATGCCAAAAACACTAATTACTTTTGTAATGGCAATTGGAATGATATTAACTCCTATTTATTTATTATCTATGTTACGCCAGATGTTCTATGGATACAAGCTATTTAATGTTCCAAACGCAAATTTTGTGGATTCTGGACCACGAGAACTCTTTATTTTAATCTGTATCTTTTTACCAGTAATAGGAATTGGTATTTATCCAGATTTTGTTCTCTCCCTATCCGTTGACAGGGTAGAGGCTCTCTTATCCAATTATTATCCTAAATAGGTTTGCTTTTTTTTACTCGTCTGCTCTATTAATGCAGAAATAAGTAAAAAAGTATAATTAGATCTATCTCGAATTTTTGAGAACCCTTTGAGAAGGCGTTCAAGGGGTTCTCAAATAAAACATAAAAGTAAAAACCTTCATTTCATGAAGGTTTTATTTTATGTAATCATTTAGGTGTTAATGTAAACGAACCATAACTATGTAAGCCTATTCCTAATAGATTTATACCAAAATAACAAATCCAAATTATAAGAAATCCTATCGAAGCTATAAGTGCAGAATTCGTACCCTTCCAATTTGTATTTGTTCTACTATGTAAATAAATTGCGAATATGGTCCAAGTAATAAATGCCCAAGTTTCCTTAGGATCCCAATTCCAATAGGATCCCCAGGCCTCATTAGCCCATACTGCTCCACAAAGAATACCTACGGTTAAAAGGGTAAATCCTAGGCTAATGACACGATAACTCCAAGAATCCAAACGCTCCGTTAATTGATATTTGTAATAATTTGGAAATGAAGGGACAGAGGTTCTTTTTAAAGCACTTCTTTTTGCATAAAAATATTTAATATCACTAAAGAAAAATGTTTTATTTAAAACATTTTTTTTCTTTTTAGAAAAGAAATGGAAATTATTTCGAAATCTAATGATTAGAATAGCGGCAGATAATAAGGATCCGCACAAAAGAGTTGCATAGCTTAATAACATCATACTGACATGCATCATTAACCACTGAGATTGTAGAGCAGGTACTAGTATCGTGGATTGATGCATTTCAGTTAAAAGACCCGATGTGGCAAAGCCTTGCGTTAAAATAGTACTTGGCGTAGTTATTGTGCTTAAATCATTTTTAGAGTTCTGTATTTTAGGAATGGTATGAAGAATATACAGGGCCCATGAAAGGAAGATCAATGACTCATATAAATTACTTAATGGAAAATGTCCCGAGGAAGCCCAACGAGAAACTAAGAATCCTGTTATAGAGAAAAAAGTAACTATCATTCCTTTTTCTGACGAATCACGTAATCCTCCAAGTTCACGAACTAATAAGGTTATAAAATGAATCGTAATCACAATTGAAATCGTTGAGAAAGAGATATGAGTTAGTATATGTTCTAAAGTTGCAAATAGCATAAGGGGAAGGTCCCATTACAAAATTGTAAATTTCGAATTGATTTCTAATCTATTGTATTCTTTTTCAAGAATGCCGCCACTCGGATTCGAACCGAGATGCTTGAGCACTGCTTCCTAAGAGCAGCGTGTCTACCAATTTCACCATGGCGGCTAACTTCAAATAATAGGTAACTTAAAAGAATAATAGCTATTATCTTGGGAATCGTCGATATTGGGAAAGTCCATAAAATTTAGGAACATTAGAGTTTTCATTAAAATAGACTTCGTTTGGTAGTATCGTTTCCATTTTTTTTTTACAATAAACTCTTGCTTTGCCCAATAGAAACACAAACACTGCTTGAAAGAGTTGGAATTTCTTTTTTCTAACTTGCAATTGTAGAACTAATTTTTTCTAATTAATTTCTCGTTTACATTTTGAAAATTCTTTCAATACAATGAAAAAAATCCAAAAGGGTTTCTATTTAATGATGAAATTAAAATGGATAAATGGAAAAGGCTTTTTGGATTTTTTAAAAATTTCTAGAATGAAAGTCTTTATGCTCTTATTAATAAGATTTACTAACCTTATGATTTTGGAGAAGATAGGTGGAAGTTGTAAGTCCTATTGTAAGAATACTCCACTTTTCATAATTTTCATAATAGAATATGAGGATTCTATTATGAAAATTATGAAAAGTTCATTGATAGGAAAAGAATACTTAGCACACAGTATACCAAACAAAACTTTTTTTTCTTGTATATATAAGATAAGAGGGGTTTTTTGTTCTAAGAATATTGTACCGAGTAATTCGACACATAAAAGTACATTCAAAGAAGAATCAAAATTATTAAATAATTGGAATTCTTTTTTGATAAGTCAATTCATATTATTCCAAAATCTTATTATTTGTTTGTTGCCCAGAAAAACCCTTTGGTTTTGGATGCTCATTACCGCTCGAAAATGATCTTGATTTTACTAAAGAATAAGATTGTACTATGGAAAAATAAGTCTTTTTCTTCCAAATATTTTTACGAATACGCTTTTTTGACATTGAAGTACGTTTTTTTGGAACTGCCATTCAAAAAGGAAATTACTTTTTTCTAGTTGTATGTGAAAGACATCTATTGCTGCAAATCAATCCTTCTTTCTTCTTTTTATTAGTATTTATACTTAGATACTGAAAGATACTTAAATTTTGAATTATTTTTTACTTCATTTTGTCTAATGCGGATAAGACAACAAGAATTTTTTAACATTTTTTCTTTATATATTTTATACTTGTTTTTTAATAATATAGAATATATAGAAAGGTTTCTCATTTAAATCTATTTATATCTATTTATATATCAAGTATACTCCATATATAGATATATGGTATGGAAGCCTATCCCCCATATAAGATAAGACGGGGGGATAAAAAGAAGGGAAAATGAAAATAGTTAATTAAGTTCAGAATGGTATTCCATAAAGGAAAGGAATTCCAATCAAAACAAAAAATACTGAGTCTCTTAAACAAGACATTCTAAAACTTAGGTAATTTATAGTCATTAGGATTTTAGTTCTATATGAAGTAAGGACTATTCGATAATTTCTTATAAACATAGGTTTTCATTGGAATTCACTCAATCAGTTAATTATGGAACAAGAGAGCTGTTTCATCTTTGTTTTAAAGAAATATAAAAATGAATTATGAATAGAAAGTAAAATGATTCCACTTTTTTTTTTTATTTTTATAAATATCTTTATTTAGTTAATAAAATAACTAGGTAACGAAGTTATTTTATTAACTTTTTTAATTTAACCAACTAAACCCATTCTTAATTTTTAATTATTTCAATGAGATAAATTTTGGAAAAATTAAGAATTTCAGTATTTTTTCTTATTCTTTTTATTTATTCTTTCAGAAAGAGATAAGAATTGGTTTGGTGAATCGGAAACAATTTTATAGAAAAATTGAAGTAAAAATTGAAGTAAAAATTGCAATTTCTTTTCTTATGGAACATACATATCAATATGCATGGGTAATCCCTCTTCTCCCACTTCCAGTTATTATGTCAATGGGATTTGGCCTTATTCTTATTCCTACAGCAACAAAAAATCTTCGTCGCATATGGGCTTTTCCTAGTGTTTTACTCTTAAGTATAGCTATGGTATTCTCAGTTCAACTGTCTATTCAACAAATAAATGGAAGTTCGATCTATCAATATCTATGGTCTTGGACCGTCAATAATGATTTTTCTTTAGAATTTGGATACTTGATTGACCCACTTACTTCTATTATGTTAATGCTAATTACTACTGTAGGAATCCTGGTTCTTATTTATAGTGATGGTTATATGTCTCACGATGAAGGATATTTGAGATTTTTTGTTTATATAAGTTTTTTCAATACTTCCATGTTGGGATTGGTTACTAGCTCCAATTTGATACAAATTTATTTTTTTTGGGAACTCGTGGGAATGTGTTCTTATTTATTGATAGGCTTTTGGTTTACACGACCAATCGCAGCGAGTGCTTGTCAAAAAGCTTTTGTAACTAATCGTGTAGGGGATTTTGGTCTATTATTAGGAATTTTAGGTTTTTTTTGGATAACAGGTAGTTTAGAGTTTAGGGATTTGTTCAAAATAGCTAATAACTGGATTCCTAATAATGGAATTAACTCTTTACTTACTACTTTGTGTGCTTTTTTATTATTCCTTGGTGCAGTTGCGAAATCCGCACAATTCCCTCTTCACGTATGGTTACCCGATGCTATGGAAGGGCCCACTCCTATTTCGGCTCTTATACACGCAGCAACTATGGTTGCTGCGGGAATTTTTCTTCTAGCTCGACTTCTTCCTCTTTTCATATCTTTACCTTTGATAATGAGTTTTATTTCTTTAGTAGGTACAATAACACTATTCTTAGGAGCTACTTTAGCTCTTGCTCAGAGAGATATTAAAAGAAGCTTAGCCTATTCTACAATGTCTCAATTGGGTTATATGATGTTAGCTCTAGGTATAGGTTCTTATCAAGCTGCTTTATTCCATTTGATCACTCATGCTTATTCAAAAGCTTTATTGTTCTTGGGATCCGGATCCGTTATTCATTCAATGGAACCTCTTGTTGGATATTCACCAGATAAAAGTCAAAATATGGTTCTTATGGGCGGTTTAAGAAAATACATTCCAATCACAAGAACTACTTTTTTATGGGGTACACTTTCTCTTTGTGGTATTCCACCTCTTGCTTGTTTCTGGTCCAAAGATGAAATCCTTAGTAATAGTTGGTTGTATTCGCCCTTTTTTGGAATAATAGCCTCCTTTACTGCAGGATTAACTGCCTTTTATATGTTTCGGATATATTTACTTACATTTGATGGGTATTTGCGTGTTCATTTTCAAAATTACAGTAGCACTAAAGAGAGTTCCTTGTATTCAATATCCTTATGGGGAAAAAGGATACCCAAAGGAGTGAATAGGGATTTCGTTTTATCAACAACGAAGAGTGGAGTTTCTTTTTTTTCACAAAATATACCAAAAATTCAAGGTAATACAAGAAATAGGATAGGATCCTTTACTACGTCTTTTGGGGCTAAAAACACTTTTGCCTATCCGCATGAAACGGGAAATACTATGTTATTTCCTCTTCTTATATTACTACTTTTCACTTTGTTCATTGGATTCATAGGAATCTCTTTTGATAATGGAGGAATTGGTAATGGAATAGCAGAGTTAACCATATTATCAAAGTGGTTAACTCCCTCAATAAACTTTACCCAGGAAAGTTCTAATTCTTTTGTAAATTCATATGAATTTATTACTAATGCAATTTCTTCTGTAAGTCTAGCTATCTTTGGTTTATTCATAGCATATATCTTCTATGGATCCGCTTATTCTTTTTTTCAGAATTTGGATTTAATAAACTCTTTTTACAAAGGAAATCCTAAAAAAGAATTTTTAGATCAAGTAAAAAAAAATATATACAGTTGGTCATATAATCGTGGTTATATAGATATTTTCTATACTAGGGTCTTTACCCTCGGTATAAGAGGGTTAACCGAACTCACGGAGTTTTTTGATAAGGGTGTTATTGATGGAATTACCAATGGAGTGGGTCTTGCTAGTTTTTGTATAGGAGAGGAAATTAAATATGTAGGGGGAGGTCGAATCTCGTCTTATTTATTCTTTTTTTTATGTTATGTATCTGTGTTTTTATTCTTTTTTCTTTCTTAAGTTAAGGAATTTACAACTCCCTTTCTACAATCTCTATATCCTTGTTACATAAGGTAAGTATTGTATAATAGTTCGGTTTTCCGCGATTTTTTCCATTCCTCTGTGTAAATAGCCTAATATGGGTTCACAATCAATAACATCCTCACCATCGAGAGTAACGATCAGTCGAAGAACACCATGCATTGATGGGTGTTGAGGGCCCATATTGACTATCATGAGATCTTTTCTTGTAAGCGGTAGACTCATATCCTTTCTTCCTTAATTCATTATTCCATGAAAATGGATTATTCCATGAATTCCTCAAAGCGAGGCTCATCAAAATGAAAAATCTAAGACTACTATAAGACTACTAAAAAAATAATAAAACAAGAAAAAAATTTGAACGATTAAATTACTGCTCCCGAATATTCAACTGACCGATTAATTTCTTATAACGTACTCTATTTTTCTTTGCCAAATAAGCCAGCAAACGTCGACGTTTTCCCAAAAGTCTTCGTAGACCTCTTTCCGATGAAAAATCTTTTTTGTGTAATTCCAAATGTGAAGCAAGTCTCCGTATCTTATTGGTGAAACTGAATACTTGAAATTCAACAGAACCCCTGTTTTCTTCTTTTTCTTCTTTAACCATAAATCCAAAAATTTTTCTACCTCCTTTCTTTTTCATGTATTTTTCTGATCAGGAAAAATACAAAATTATGTCAGTTATTTTGAAGTTATTCTAATCTCGTACACACACAAATTTGCAATTATTCATCTACTACTGGAATTTGGATTTATTTTATCGATGCAAATTGGATTTGGATAGAAGGGTACATTCTTTCTAATATTTTAGATAGAAGAAACATTTCTTCTATCTAAAATATTAGAAAGAATTTTGCTGATTTATTTATTGCTATATGCAATTTATGGAATTGATACACCATTTAATTGATATCATTTAGCAAAATGAAACACAGCATATGCATCCATCTTTTGGCTCGAGAATTTCACGGGATAGAGATATGGTATAAGAAATAGACTATTAAGTAACTCTAAATGAATTGTGGATACATCTGTATCCTTAACATACTGAAACGATTGTCATTATTCGTATCAAACCAATAGCGATTCATACAAGCTAAATCTTCTAATCAATGGTGGGCCAATAATGCATTTTTTTGCATATGTATTAAGACGCTTGGCCTGATTTCGAAATTGTCCAGAGTTTTATATGTTGTT
>NW_027333106.1:0-45364 GCF_002575655.3 Aegilops tauschii subsp. strangulata
GGTCTTATAGCTCAAAATAATTAGTAAATGCATGAAAAATAAAAAATGAAGTCAGAAAGGATTGAAAATTGATGATGTTGCTTTGAATGGTGCATTTTGAACACACAATAAGTCAGGAGTTCAAATAAGTTTTAAAAAATGAAATCCGTTTGTAACAGACGAGTTTCCGTATGAAATCCTGATACTTCGAAAGAGATTGTCCATTTTGTACAGGAAGTGCATCCACCTTTTGCCGGGACCCTCTCAACTTTCTTGCACATGCTATGTGGATGAAATGATGATACCATGCCAACTTTCAACCTTTTCAGAGTTCATTTGAAATGCTTTTCAATTTTAGGGTCTTATAGCTCAAAATAATTAGTAAATGCATGAAAAATAACAAATGAAGTCAGAAAGGATTGAAAAATGATGATGTTGCTTTGAATGGTGCATTTTGAACACACAAAAAGTCAGGAGTTCAAATAAGTTTAAAAAATGAAATCCCTTTGTAACAGACGAGTTTCCGTATGAAATCCTGATACTTTGAAAGAGATTGTCCGTTTTGTACACGAACTGCATCCACCTTTTGCCGGGACCCTCTCAACTTTCTTGCACATGCTATGTGGATGAAATGATGATACCATGCCAACTTTAAACCTTTTCAGAGTTCATTTTGAAATGCTTTTCAATT
This sequence comes from Aegilops tauschii subsp. strangulata, assembly GCF_002575655.3. Lineage (NCBI taxonomy): Eukaryota > Viridiplantae > Streptophyta > Magnoliopsida > Poales > Poaceae > Aegilops > Aegilops tauschii. The sequence continues at coordinate 671 of NW_027333106.1, forward strand.
TTAGGGTCTTATAGCTCAAAATAATTAGTAAATGCATGAAAAATAACAAATGAAGTTAGAAAGGATTGAAAAATGATGATTTGTCTTTGAATGGTGCATTTTGAACACACAAAAAGTCAGGAGTTCAAATAAGTTTAAAAAATGAAATCCCTTTGTAACAGACGAGTTTTCGTATGAAATCCTGATACTTCGAAAGAGATTGTCCGTTTTGTACACGAAGTGCATCTAGTTTTTGCCGTAACCCTCTCAACTTTCTTGCACATGCTATGTGGATGAAATGATGATACCATGCGAAATTTCAACCTTTTCAGTGTTCATTTGAAATGCTTTTCAATTTTAGGGTCTTATAGCTCAAAATAATTAGTAAATGCATGAAAAATAACAAATGAAGTCAGAAAGGATTGAAAAATGATGATGTTGCTTTGAATGGTGCATTTTGAACACACAAAAAGTCAGGAGTTCAAATAAGTTTTAAAAAATGAAATCCGTTTCTAACAGACGAGTTTCCGTATGAAATCCTGATACTTCGAAAGAGATTGTCCGTTTTGTACACGAAGTGCATCCACCTTTTGCCGGGACCCTCTCAACTTTCTTGCACATGCTATGTGGATGAAATGATGATACCATGCCAACTTTCAACCTTTTCAGAGTTCATTTTGAAATGCTTTTCAATTTTAGGGTCTTATCGCTCAAAATAATTAGTAAATGCATGAAAAATAACAAATGAAGTCAGAAAGGATTGAAAATTGATGATGTGGCTTTGAATGGTGCATTTTGAACACACAATAAGTCAGGAGTTCAAATAAGTTTTAAAAAATGAAATCCCTTTGTAACAGACGAGTTTCTGTATGAAATCCTGATACTTCGAAAGAGATTGTCCGTTTTGTACACGAAGTGCATCCACCTTTTGCCGGGACCCTCTCAACTTTCTTGCACATGCTATGTGGATGAAATGATGATACCATGCCAACTTTCAACCTTTTCAGAGTTCATTTTGAAATGCTTTTCAATTTTAGGGTCTTATAGCTCAAAATAATTAGTAAATGCATGAAAAATAACAAATGAAGTCAGAAAGGATTGAAAATTGAAGATGTGGCTTTGAATGGTGCATTTTGAACACACAAAAATTCAGGAATTCAAATAAGTTTTAAAAAATGAAATCCCTATGTAACAGACGAGTTTCCGTATGAAATCCTGATACTTCGAAAGAGATTGTCCGTTTTGTACACGAAGTGCATCTAGTTTTTGCCGTAACCCTCTCAACTTTCTTGCACATGCTATGTGGATGAAATGATGATACCATGCCAACTTTCAACCTTTTCAGTGTTCATTTGAAATGCTTTTCAATTTTAGGGTCTTATAGCTCAAAATAATTAGTAAATGCATGAAAAATAACAAATGAAGTCAGAAAGGATTGAAAATTGATGATGTGGCTTTGAATGGTGCATTTTGAACACACAATAAGTCAGGAGTTCAAATAAGTTTTAAAAAATGAAATCCGTTTGTAACAGACGAGTTTCCGTATGAAATCCTGATACTTCGAAAGAGATTGTCCATTTTGTACATGAAGTGCATCCACCTTTTGCCGGGACCCTCTCAACTTTCTTGCACATGCTATGTGGATGAAATGATGATACCATGCCAACTTTCAACCTTTTCAGAGTTCATTTGAAATGCTTTTCAATTTTAGGGTCTTATAGCTCAAAATAATTAGTAAATGCATGAAAAATAACAAATGAAGTCAGAAAGGATTGAAAAATGATGATGTGGCTTTGAATGGTGCATTTTGAACACACAAAAACTCAGGAGTTCAAATAAGTTTAAAAAATGAAATCCCTTTGTAACAGACGAGTTTCCGTATGAAATCCTGATACTTTGAAAGAGATTGTCCGTTTTGTACACGAAGTGCATCCACCTTTTGCCGGGACCCTCTCAACTTTCTTGCACATGCTATGTGGATGAAATGATGATACCATGCCAACTTTCAACCTTTTCAGAGTTCATTTGAAATGCTTTTCAATTTTAGGGTCTTATAGCTCAAAATAATTAGTAAATGCATGAAAAATAACAAAGGAAGTCAGAAAGGATTGAAAAATGATTATGTGGCTTTAAATGGTGCATTTTGAACACACAAAAAGTCAGGAGTTCAAATAAGTTTTCAAAAATGAAATCCCTTTGTAACAGACGAGTTTCCGTATGAAATCCTGATACTTTGAAAGAGATTGTCCGTTTTGTACACGAAGTGCATCCACCTTTTGCCGGGACCCTCTCAACTTTCTTGCACATGCTATGTGGATGAAATGATGATACCATGCCAAGTTTCAACCTTTTCAGAGTTCATTTTGAAATGCTTTTCAATTTTAGGGTCTTATAGCTCAAAATAATTAGTAAATGCATGAAAAATAACAAATGAAGTCAGAAAGGATTGAAAATTGATGATATGGCTTTGAATGGTGCATTTTGAACACACAAAAATTCAGGAGTTCAGATAAGTTTTAAAATATGAAATCCCTTTGTAACAGACGAGTTTCTGTATGAAATCCTGATACTTTGAAAGAGATTGTCCGTTTTGTACACGAAGTGCATCCACCTTTTTCCGGGACCCTCTCAACTTTCTTGCACATGCTATGTGGATGAAATGATGATACCATGCCAACTTTCAACCTTTTCAGAGTTCATTTTGAAATGCTTTTCAATTTTAGGGTCTTATAGCTCAAAATAATTAGTAAATGCATGAAAAATAACAAATGAAGTCAGAAAGCATTGAAAATTGATGATGTGGCTTTCAATGGTGCATTTTGAACACACAATAAGTCAGGAGTTCAAATAAGTTTTGAAATATGAAATCCCTTTGTAACAGACGAGTTTCCGTATGAAATCCTGATACTTTGAAAGAGATTGTCCGTTTTGTACACGAAGTGCATCTAGTTTTTGCCGTAACCCTCTCAAATTTCTTGCACATGCTATGTGGATGAAATGATGATACCATGCCAACTTTCAACCTTTTCAGAGTTCATTTGAATTGCTTTTCAATTTTAGGGTCTTATAGCTCAAAATAATTAGTAAATGCATGAAAAATAACAAATGAAGTCAGAAAGGATTGAAAAATGATGATGTGGCTTTGAATGGTGCATTTTGAACACACAAAAAGTCAGGAGTTCAAATAAGTTTTAAAAATGAATCCCTTTGTAACAGACGAGTTTCCGTATGAAATCCTGATACTTCGAAAGAGATTGTCCGTTTTGTACACGAAGTGCATCCACCTTTTGCCGGGACCCTCTCAACTTTCTTGCACATGCTCTGTGGATAAATGATGATACCATGCCAACTTTCAACCTTTTCAGAGTTCATTTTGAAATGCTTTTCAATTTTAGGGTCTTATAGCTCAAAATAATTAGTAAATGCATGAAAAATAACAAATGAAGTCAGAAAGGATTGAAAAATGATGATGTGGCTTTGAATGGTGCATTTTGAACACCCAAAAAGTCAGGAGTTCAAATAAGTTTTAAAAAATGAAATCCGTTTGTAACAGACGAGTTTCCGTATGAAATCCTGATACTTCGAAAGAGATTGTCCGTTTGTACATGAAGTGCATCCACCTTTTGCCGGGACCCTCTCAACTTTCTTGCACATGCTATGTGGATGAAATGATGATACCATGCCAACTTTAAACCTTTTCAGAGTTCATTTTGAAATGCTTTTCAATTTTAGGGTCTTATAGCTCAAAATAATTAGTAAATGCATGAAAAATAACAAATGAAGTCAGAAAGGATTGAAAAATGATGATTTGGCTTTGAATGGTGCATTTTGAACACACAAAAAGTCAGGAGTTCAAATAAGTTTTAAAAAATGAAATCCCTTTGTAACAGACGAGTTTCCGTATGAAATCCTGATACTTTGAAAGAGATTGTCCGTTTTGTACACGAAGTGCATCCACCTTTTGCCGGGACCCTCTCAACTTTCTTGCACATGCTATGTGGATGAAATGATGATACCATGCCAACTTTCAACCTTTTCAGAGTTCATTTTGAAACGCTTTTCAATTTTAGGGTCTTATAGCTCAAAATAATTAGTAAATGCATGAAAAATAACAAATGAAGTCAGAAAGGATTGAAAATTGATGATATGGCTTTGAATGGTGCATTTTGAACACACAAAAATTCAGGAGTTCAAATAAGTTTTAAAAAATGAAATCCCTTTGTAACAGACGAGTTTCTGTATGAAATCCTGATACTTTGAAAGAGATTGTCCGTTTTGTACACGAAGTGCATCCACCTTTTTCCGGGACCCTCTCAACTTTCTTGCACATGCTCTGTGGATGAAATGATGATACCATGCCAACTTTCAACCTTTTCAGAGTTCATTTTGAAATGCTTTTCAATTTTAGGGTCTTATAGCTCAAAATAATTAGTAAATGCATGAAAAATAACAAATGAAGTCAGAAAGGATTGAAAATTGATGATGTGGCTTTGAATGGTGCATTTTGAACACACAAAAAGTCAGGAGTTCAAATAAGTTTTCAAAAATGAAATCCCTATGTAACAGACGAGTTTCCGTATGAAATCCTGATACTTCGAAAGAGATTGTCCGTTTTGTACACGAAGTGCATCTAGTTTTTGCCGTAACCCTCTCAACTTTCTTGCACATGCTATGTGGATGAAATGATGATACCATGCCAACTTTCAACCTTTTCAGTGCTCATTTGAAATGCTTTTCAATTTTAGGGTCTTATAGCTCAAAATAATTAGTAAATGCATGAAAAATAACAAATGAAGTCAGAAAGGATTGAAAATTGATGATGTGGCTTTGAATGGTGCATTTTGAACACACAAAAAGTCAGGAGTTCAAATAAGTTTAAAAAAATGAAATCCCTTTGTAACAGACGAGTTTCCATATGAAATCCTGATACTTTGAAAGAGATTGTCCGTTTTGTACACGAAGTGCATCCACCTTTTGCCGGGACCCTCTCAACTTTCTTGCACATGCTATGTGGATTAAATGATGATACCATGCCAACTTTCAACCTTTTCAGAGTTCATTTGAAATGCTTTTCAATTTTAGGGTCTTATAGCTCAAAATAATTAGTAAATGCATGAAAAATAACAAAGGAAGTCAGAAAGGATTGAAAAATGATTATGTGGCTTTAAATGGTGCATTTTGAACACACAAAAAGTCAGGAGTTCAAATAAGTTTTCAAAAATGAAATCCCTTTGTAACAGACGAGTTTCCGTATGAAATCCTGATACTTTGAAAGAGATTGTCCGTTTTGTACACGAAGTGCATCCACCTTTTGCCGGGACCCTCTCAACTTTCTTGCACATGCTATGTGGATGAAATGATGATACCATGCCAAGTTTCAACCTTTTCAGAGTTCATTTTGAAATGCTTTTCAATTTTAGGGTCTTATAGCTCAAAATAATTAGTAAATGCATGAAAAATAACAAATGAAGTCAGAAAGGATTGAAAATTGATGATATGGCTTTGAATGGTGCATTTTGAACACACAAAAATTCAGGAGTTCAGATAAGTTTTAAAATATGAAATCCCTTTGTAACAGACGAGTTTCTGTATGAAATCCTGATACTTTGAAAGAGATTGTCCGTTTTGTACACGAAGTGCATCCACCTTTTTCCGGGACCCTCTCAACTTTCTTGCACATGCTATGTGGATGAAATGATGATACCATGCCAACTTTCAACCTTTTCAGAGTTCATTTTGAAATGCTTTTCAATTTTAGGGTCTTATAGCTCAAAATAATTAGTAAATGCATGAAAAATAACAAATGAAGTCAGAAAGCATTGAAAATTGATGATGTGGCTTTCAATGGTGCATTTTGAACACACAATAAGTCAGGAGTTCAAATAAGTTTTGAAATATGAAATCCCTTTGTAACAGACGAGTTTCCGTATGAAATCCTGATACTTTGAAAGAGATTGTCCGTTTTGTACACGAAGTGCATCTAGTTTTTGCCGTAACCCTCTCAAATTTCTTGCACATGCTATGTGGATGAAATGATGATACCATGCCAACTTTCAACCTTTTCAGAGTTCATTTGAATTGCTTTTCAATTTTAGGGTCTTATAGCTCAAAATAATTAGTAAATGCATGAAAAATAACAAATGAAGTCAGAAAGGATTGAAAATGATGATGTGGCTTTGAATGGTGCATTTTGAACACACAAAAAGTCAGGAGTTCAAATAAGTTTTAAAAAATGAATCCCTTTGTAACAGACGAGTTTCCGTATGAAATCCTGATACTTCGAAAGAGATTGTCCGTTTTGTACACGAAGTGCATCCACCTTTTGTCGGGACCCTCTCAACTTTCTTGCACATGCTCTGTGGATGAAATGATGATACCATGCCAACTTTCAACCTTTTCAGAGTTCATTTTGAAATGCTTTTCAATTTTAGGGTCTTATAGCTCAAAATAATTAGTAAATGCATGAAAAATAACAAATGAAGTCAGAAAGGATTGAAAAATGATGATGTGGCTTTGAATGGTGCATTTTGAACACCCAAAAAGTCAGGAGTTCAAATAAGTTTTAAAAAATGAAATCCGTTTGTAACAGACGAGTTTCCGTATGAAATCCTGATACTTCGAAAGAGATTGTCCGTTTGTACATGAAGTGCATCCACCTTTTGCCGGGACCCTCTCAACTTTCTTGCACATGCTATGTGGATGAAATGATGATACCATGCCAACTTTAAACCTTTTCAGAGTTCATTTTGAAATGCTTTTCAATTTTAGGGTCTTATAGCTCAAAATAATTAGTAAATGCATGAAAAATAACAAATGAAGTCAGAAAGGATTGAAAAATGATGATTTGGCTTTGAATGGTGCATTTTGAACACACAAAAAGTCAGGAGTTCAAATAAGTTTTAAAAAATGAAATCCCTTTGTAACAGACGAGTTTCCGTATGAAATCCTGATACTTTGAAAGAGATTGTCCGTTTTGTACACAAAGTGCATCCACCTTTTGCCGGGACCCTCTCAACTTTCTTGCACATGCTATGTGGATGAAATGATGATACCATGCCAACTTTCAACCTTTTCAGAGTTCATTTTGAAACGCTTTTCAATTTTAGGGTCTTATAGCTCAAAATAATTAGTAAATGCATGAAAAATAACAAATGAAGTCAGAAAGGATTGAAAATTGATGATATGGCTTTGAATGGTGCATTTTGAACACACAAAAATTCAGGAGTTCAAATAAGTTTTAAAAAATGAAATCCCTTTGTAACAGACGAGTTTCTGTATGAAATCCTGATACTTTGAAAGAGATTGTCCGTTTTGTACACGAAGTGCATCCACCTTTTTCCGGGACCCTCTCAACTTTCTTGCACATGCTCTGTGGATGAAATGATGATACCATGCCAACTTTCAACCTTTTCAGAGTTCATTTTGAAATGCTTTTCAATTTTAGGGTCTTATAGCTCAAAATAATTAGTAAATGCATGAAAAATAACAAATGAAGTCAGAAAGGATTGAAAATTGATGATGTGGCTTTGAATGGTGCATTTTGAACACACAAAAAGTCAGGAGTTCAAATAAGTTTTCAAAAATGAAATCCCTATGTAACAGACGAGTTTCCGTATGAAATCCTGATACTTCGAAAGAGATTGTCCGTTTTGTACACGAAGTGCTTCTAGTTTTTGCCGTAACCCTCTCAACTTTCTTGCACATGCTATGTGGATGAAATGATGATACCATGCCAACTTTCAACCTTTTCAGTGTTCATTTGAAATGCTTTTCAATTTTAGGGTCTTATAGCTCAAAATAATTAGTAAATGCATGAAAAATAACAAATGAAGTCAGAAAGGATTGAAAATTGATGATGTGGCTTTGAATGGTGCATTTTGAACACACAAAAAGTCAGGAGTTCAAATAAGTTTAAAAAAATGAAATCCCTTTGTAACAGACGAGTTTCCATATGAAATCCTGATACTTTGAAAGAGATTGTCCGTTTTGTACACGAAGTGCATCCACCTTTTGCCGGGACCCTCTCAACTTTCTTGCACATGCTATGTGGATGAAATGATGATACCATGCCAACTTTCAACCTTTTCAGAGTTCATTTGAAATGCTTTTCAATTTTAGGGTCTTATAGCTCAAAATAATTAGTAAATGCATGAAAAATAACAAATGAAGTCAGAAAGGATTGAAAAATGATGATGTGGCTTTGAATGGTGCATTTTGAACACACAAAAAGTCAGGAGTTCAAATAAGTTTAAAAAATGAAATCCCTTTGTAATAGACGAGTTTCCGTATGAAATCCTGATACTTTGAAAGAGATTGTCCGTTTTGTACACGAAGTGCATCCACCTTTTGCCGGGACCCTCTCAACTTTCTTGCACATGCTATGTGGATGAAATGATGATACCATGCCAACTTTCAACCTTTTCAGAGTTCATTTGAAATGCTTTTCAATTTTAGGGTCTTATAGCTCAAAATAATTAGTAAATGCATGAAAAATAACAAAGGAAGTCAGAAAGGATTGAAAAATGATTATGTGGCTTTAAATGGTGCATTTTGAACACACAAAAAGTCAGGAGTTCAAATATGTTTTCAAAAATGAAATCCCTTTGTAACAGACGAGTTTCCGTATGAAATCCTGATACTTTGAAAGAGATTGTCCGTTTTGTACACGAAGTGCATCCACCTTTTGCCGGGACCCTCTCAACTTTCTTGCACATGCTATGTGGATGAAATGATGATACCATGCCAAGTTTCAACCTTTTCAGAGTTCATTTTGAAATGCTTTTCAATTTTAGGGTCTTATAGCTCAAAATAATTAGTAAATGCATGAAAAATAACAAATGAAGTCAGAAAGGATTGAAAATTGATGATATGGCTTTGAATGGTGCATTTTGAACACACAAAAATTCAGGAGTTCAGATAAGTTTTAAAATATGAAATCCCTTTGTAACAGACGAGTTTCTGTATGAAATCCTGATACTTTGAAAGAGATTGTCCGTTTTGTACACGAAGTGCATCCACCTTTTTCCGGGACCCTCTCAACTTTCTTGCACATGCTATGTGGATGAAATGATGATACCATGCCAACTTTCAACCTTTTCAGAGTTCATTTTGAAATGCTTTTCAATTTTAGGGTCTTATAGCTCAAAATAATTAGTAAATGCATGAAAAATAACAAATGAAGTCAGAAAGCATTGAAAATTGATGATGTGGCTTTCAATGGTGCATTTTGAACACACAATAAGTCAGGAGTTCAAATAAGTTTTGAAATATGAAATCCCTTTGTAACAGACGAGTTTCCGTATGAAATCCTGATACTTTGAAAGAGATTGTCCGTTTTGTACACGAAGTGCATCTAGTTTTTGCCGTAACCCTCTCAAATTTCTTGCACATGCTATGTGGATGAAATGATGATACCATGCCAACTTTAAACCTTTTCAGAGTTCATTTTGAAATGCTTTTCAATTTTAGGGTCTTATAGCTCAAAATAATTAGTAAATGCATGAAAAATAACAAAGGAAGTCAGAAAGGATTGAAAAATGATTATGTGGCTTTAAATGGTGCATTTTGAACACACAAAAAGTCAGGAGTTCAAATAAGTTTTCAAAAATGAAATCTCTTTGTAACAGACGAGTTTCCGTATGAAATCCTGATACTTTGAAAGAGATTGTCCGTTTTGTACACGAAGTGCATCCACCTTTTGCCGGGACCCTCTCAACTTTCTTGCACATGCTATGTGGATGAAATGATGATACCATGCCAAGTTTCAACCTTTTCAGAGTTCATTTTGAAATGCTTTTCAATTTTAGGGTCTTATAGCTCAAAATAATTAGTAAATGCATGAAAAATAACAAATGAAGTCAGAAAGGATTGAAAATTGATGATATGGCTTTGAATGGTGCATTTTGAACACACAAAAATTCAGGAGTTCAGATAAGTTTTAAAATATGAAATCCCTTTGTAACAGACGAGTTTCTGTATGAAATCCTGATACTTTGAAAGAGATTGTCCGTTTTTGTACACGAAGTGCATCCACCTTTTTCCGGGACCCTCTCAACTTTCTTGCACATGCTATGTGGATGAAATGATGATACCATGCCAACTTTCAACCTTTTCAGAGTTCATTTTGAAATGCTTTTCAATTTTAGGGTCTTATAGCTCAAAATAATTAGTAAATGCATGAAAAATAACAAATGAAGTCAGAAAGCATTGAAAATTGATGATGTGGCTTTCAATGGTGCATTTTGAACACACAATAAGTCAGGAGTTCAAATAAGTTTTGAAATATGAAATCCCTTTGTAACAGACGAGTTTCCGTATGAAATCCTGATACTTTGAAAGAGATTGTCCGTTTTGTACACGAAGTGCATCTAGTTTTTGCCGTAACCCTCTCAAATTTCTTGCACATGCTATGTGGATGAAATGATGATACCATGCCAACTTTCAACCTTTTCAGAGTTCATTTGAATTGCTTTTCAATTTTAGGGTCTTATAGCTCAAAATAATTAGTAAATGCATGAAAAATAACAAATGAAGTCAGAAAGGATTGAAAAATGATGATGTGGCTTTGAATGGTGCATTTTGAACACACAAAAAGTCAGGAGTTCAAATAAGTTTTAAAAAATGAATCCCTTTGTAACAGACGAGTTTCCGTATGAAATCCTGATACTTCGAAAGAGATTGTCCGTTTTGTACACGAAGTGCATCCACCTTTTGCCGGGACCCTCTCAACTTTCTTGCACATGCTCTGTGGATGAAATGATGATACCATGCCAACTTTCAACCTTTTCAGAGTTCATTTTGAAATGCTTTTCAATTTTAGGGTCTTATAGCTCAAAATAATTAGTAAATGCATGAAAAATAACAAATGAAGTCAGAAAGGATTGAAAAATATGATGTGGCTTTGAATGGTGCATTTTGAACACCCAAAAAGTCAGGAGTTCAAATAAGTTTTAAAAAATGAAATCCGTTTGTAACAGACGAGTTTCCGTATGAAATCCTGATACTTCGAAGAGATTGTCCGTTTGTACATGAAGTGCATCCACCTTTTGCCGGGACCCTCTCAACTTTCTTGCACATGCTATGTGGATGAAATGATGATACCATGCCAACTTTAAACCTTTTCAGAGTTCATTTTGAAATGCTTTTCAATTTTAGGGTCTTATAGCTCAAAATAATTAGTAAATGCATGAAAAATAACAAATGAAGTCAGAAAGGATTGAAAAATGATGATTTGGCTTTGAATGGTGCATTTTGAACACACAAAAAGTCAGGAGTTCAAATAAGTTTTAAAAAATGAAATCCCTTTGTAACAGACGAGTTTCCGTATGAAATCCTGATACTTTGAAAGAGATTGTCCGTTTTGTACACGAAGTGCATCCACCTTTTGCCGGGACCCTCTCAACTTTCTTGCACATGCTATGTGGATGAAATGATGATACCATGCCAACTTTCAACCTTTTCAGAGTTCATTTTGAAACGCTTTTCAATTTTAGGGTCTTATAGCTCAAAATAATTAGTAAATGCATGAAAAATAACAAATGAAGTCAGAAAGGATTGAAAATTGATGATATGGCTTTGAATGGTGCATTTTGAACACACAAAAATTCAGGAGTTCAAATAAGTTTTAAAAAATGAAATCCCTTTGTAACAGACGAGTTTCTGTATGAAATCCTGATACTTTGAAAGAGATTGTCCGTTTTGTACACGAAGTGCATCCACCTTTTTCCGGGACCCTCTCAACTTTCTTGCACATGCTCTGTGGATGAAATGATGATACCATGCCAACTTTCAACCTTTTCAGAGTTCATTTTGAAATGCTTTTCAATTTTAGGGTCTTATAGCTCAAAATAATTAGTAAATGCATGAAAAATAACAAATGAAGTCAGAAAGGATTGAAAATTGATGATGTGGCTTTGAATGGTGCATTTTGAACACACAAAAAGTCAGGAGTTCAAATAAGTTTTCAAAAATGAAATCCCTATGTAACAGACGAGTTTCCGTATGAAATCCTGATACTTCGAAAGAGATTGTCCGTTTTGTACACGAAGTGCATCTAGTTTTTGCCGTAACCCTCTCAACTTTCTTGCACATGCTATGTGGATGAAATGATGATACCATGCCAACTTTAAACCTTTTCAGAGTTCATTTTGAAATGCTTTTCAATTTTAGGGTCTTATAGCTCAAAATAATTAGTAAATGCATGAAAAATAACAAATGAAGTCAGAAAGGATTGAAAATTGATGATGTGGCTTTGAATGGTGCATTTTGAACACACAAAAAGTCAGGAGTTCAAATAAGTTTAAAAAAATGAAATCCCTTTGTAACAGACGAGTTTCCATATGAAATCCTGATACTTTGAAAGAGATTGTCCGTTTTGTACACGAAGTGCATCCACCTTTTTCCGGGACCCTCTCAACTTTCTTGCACATGCTATGTGGATGAAATGATGATACCATGCCAACTTTCAACCTTTTCAGTGTTCATTTGAAATGCTTTTCAATTTTAGGGTCTTATAGCTCAAAATAATTAGTAAATGCATGAAAAATAACAAATGAAGTCAGAAAGGATTGAAAATTGATGATGTGGCTTTGAATGGTGCATTTTGAACACACAAAAAGTCAGGAGTTCAAATAAGTTTAAAAAAATGAAATCCCTTTGTAACAGACGAGTTTCCGTATGAAATCCTGATACTTTGAAAGAGATTGTCCGTTTTGTACACGAAGTGCATCTAGTTTTTGCCGTAACCCTCTCAACTTTCTTGCACATGCTATGTGGATGAAATGATGATACCATGCCAACTTTCAACCTTTTCAGAGTTCATTTTGAAATGCTTTTCAATTTTAGGGTCTTATAGCTCAAAATAATTAGTAAATGCATGAAAAATAACAAATGAAGTCAGAAAGGATTGAAAATTGATGATGTGGCTTTGAATGGTGCATTTTGAACACACAAAAAGTCAGGAGTTCAAATAAGTTTTCAAAAATGAAATCCCTATGTAACAGACGAGTTTCCGTATGAAATCCTGATACTTCGAAAGAGATTGTCCGTTTTGTACACGAAGTGCATCTAGTTTTTGCCGTAACCCTCTCAACTTTCTTGCACATGCTATGTGGATGAAATGATGATACCATGCCAACTTTAAACCTTTTCAGAGTTCATTTTGAAATGCTTTTCAATTTTAGGGTCTTATAGCTCAAAATAATTAGTAAATGCATGAAAAATAACAAATGAAGTCAGAAAGGATTGAAAATTGATGATGTGGCTTTGAATGGTGCATTTTGAACACACAAAAAGTCAGGAGTTCAAATAAGTTTAAAAAAATGAAATCCCTTTGTAACAGACGAGTTTCCATATGAAATCCTGATACTTTGAAAGAGATTGTCCGTTTTGTACACGAAGTGCATCCACCTTTTTCCGGGACCCTCTCAACTTTCTTGCACATGCTATGTGGATGAAATGATGATACCATGCCAACTTTCAACCTTTTCAGAGTTCATTTGAAATGCTTTTCAATTTTAGGGTCTTATAGCTCAAAATAATTAGTAAATGCATGAAAAATAACAAATGAAGTCAGAAAGGATTGAAAAATGATGATGTGGCTTTGAATGGTGCATTTTGAACACACAAAAAGTCAGGAGTTCAAATAAGTTTAAAAAATGAAATCCCTTTGTAACAGACGAGTTTCCGTATGAAATCCTGATACTTTGAAAGAGATTGTCCGTTTTGTACACGAAGTGCATCCACCTTTTGCCGGGACCCTCTCAACTTTCTTGCACATGCTATGTGGATGAAATGATGATACCATGCCAACTTTCAACCTTTTCAGAGTTCATTTGAAATGCTTTTCAATTTTAGGGTCTTATAGCTCAAAATAATTAGTAAATGCATGAAAAATAACAAAGGAAGTCAGAAAGGATTGAAAAATGATTATGTGGCTTTAAATGGTGCATTTTGAACACACAAAAAGTCAGGAGTTCAAATATGTTTTCAAAAATGAAATCCCTTTGTAACAGACGAGTTTCCGTATGAAATCCTGATACTTTGAAAGAGATTGTCCGTTTTGTACACGAAGTGCATCCACCTTTTGCCGGGACCCTCTCAACTTTCTTGCACATGCTATGTGGATGAAATGATGATACCATGCCAAGTTTCAACCTTTTCAGAGTTCATTTTGAAATGCTTTTCAATTTTAGGGTCTTATAGCTCAAAATAATTAGTAAATGCATGAAAAATAACAAATGAAGTCAGAAAGGATTGAAAATTGATGATATGGCTTTGAATGGTGCATTTTGAACACACAAAAATTCAGGAGTTCAGATAAGTTTTAAAATATGAAATCCCTTTGTAACAGACGAGTTTCTGTATGAAATCCTGATACTTTGAAAGAGATTGTCCGTTTTGTACACGAAGTGCATCCACCTTTTTCCGGGACCCTCTCAACTTTCTTGCACATGCTATGTGGATGAAATGATGATACCATGCCAACTTTCAACCTTTTCAGAGTTCATTTTGAAATGCTTTTCAATTTTAGGGTCTTATAGCTCAAAATAATTAGTAAATGCATGAAAAATAACAAATGAAGTCAGAAAGCATTGAAAATTGATGATGTGGCTTTCAATGGTGCATTTTGAACACACAATAAGTCAGGAGTTCAAATAAGTTTTGAAATATAAAATCCCTTTGTAACAGACGAGTTTCCGTATGAAATCCTGATACTTTGAAAGAGATTGTCCGTTTTGTACACGAAGTGCATCTAGTTTTTGCCGTAACCCTCTCAAATTTCTTGCACATGCTATGTGGATGAAATGATGATACCATGCCAACTTTCAACCTTTTCAGAGTTCATTTGAATTGCTTTTCAATTTTAGGGTCTTATAGCTCAAAATAATTAGTAAATGCATGAAAAATAACAAATGAAGTCAGAAAGGATTGAAAAATGATGATGTGGCTTTGAATGGTGCATTTTGAACACACAAAAAGTCAGGAGTTCAAATAAGTTTTAAAAAATGAATCCCTTTGTAACAGACGAGTTTCCGTATGAAATCCTGATACTTCGAAAGAGATTGTCCGTTTTGTACACGAAGTGCATCCACCTTTTGCCGGGACCCTCTCAACTTTCTTGCACATGCTCTGTGGATGAAATGATGATACCATGCCAACTTTCAACCTTTTCAGAGTTCATTTTGAAATGCTTTTCAATTTTAGGGTCTTATAGCTCAAAATAATTAGTAAATGCATGAAAAATAACAAATGAAGTCAGAAAGGATTGAAAAATGATGATGTGGCTTTGAATGGTGCATTTTGAACACCCAAAAAGTCAGGAGTTCAAATAAGTTTTAAAAAATGAAATCCGTTTGTAACAGACGAGTTTCCGTATGAAATCCTGATACTTCGAAAGAGATTGTCCGTTTGTACATGAAGTGCATCCACCTTTTGCCGGGACCCTCTCAACTTTCTTGCACATGCTATGTGGATGAAATGATGATACCATGCCAACTTTAAACCTTTTCAGAGTTCATTTTGAAATGCTTTTCAATTTTAGGGTCTTATAGCTCAAAATAATTAGTAAATGCATGAAAAATAACAAATGAAGTCAGAAAGGATTGAAAAATGATGATTTGGCTTTGAATGGTGCATTTTGAACACACAAAAAGTCAGGAGTTCAAATAAGTTTTAAAAAATGAAATCCCTTTGTAACAGACGAGTTTCCGTATGAAATCCTGATACTTTGAAAGAGATTGTCCGTTTTGTACACGAAGTGCATCCACCTTTTGCCGGGACCCTCTCAACTTTCTTGCACATGCTATGTGGATGAAATGATGATACCATGCCAACTTTCAACCTTTTCAGAGTTCATTTTGAAATGCTTTTCAATTTTAGGGTCTTATAGCTCAAAATAATTAGTAAATGCATGAAAAATAACAAATGAAGTCAGAAAGGATTGAAAAATGATGATGTGGCTTTGAATGGTGCATTTTGAACACACAAAAAGTCAGGAGTTCAAATAAGTTTAAAAAAATGAAATCCCTTTGTAACAGACGAGTTTCCGTATGAAATCCTGATACTTTGAAAGAGATTGTCCGTTTTGTACACGAAGTGCATCCACCTTTTGCCGGGACCCTCTCAACTTTCTTGCACATGCTATGTGGATGAAATGATGATACCATGCCAACTTTCAACCTTTTCAGAGTTCATTTTGAAATGCTTTTCAATTTTAGGGTCTTATCGCTCAAAATAATTAGTAAATGCATGAAAAATAACAAATGAATTCAGAAAGGATTGAAAAATGATTATGTGGCTTTAAATGGTGCATTTTGAACACACAAAAAGTCAGGAGTTCAAATAAGTTTTAAAAAATGAAATCCCTTTGTAACAGACGAGTTTCCGTATGAAATCCTGATACTTTGAAAGAGATTGTCCGTTTTGTACACGAAGTGCATCCACCTTTTGCCGGGACCCTCTCAACTTTCTTGCACATGCTATGTGGATGAAATGATGATACCATGCCAACTTTCAACCTTTTCAGAGTTCATTTTGAAATGCTTTTCAATTGTAGGGTCTTATAGCTCAAAATAATTAGTAAATGCATGAAAAATAACAAATGAAGTCAAAAAGGATTGAAAATTGATGATGTGGCTTTGAATTGGTGCATTTTGAACACACAAAAAGTCAGGAGTTCAAATAAGTTTAAAAAAATGAAATCCCTATGTAACAGACGAGTTTCCGTATGAAATCCTGATACTTCGAAAGAGATTGTCCGTTTTCTACACGAAGTGCATCTAGTTTTTGCCGTAACCCTCTCAACTTTCTTGCACATGCTATGTGGATGAAATGATGATACCATGCCAACTTTCAACCTTTTCAGTGTTCATTTGAAATGCTTTTCAATTTTAGGGTCTTATAGCTCAAAATAATTAGTAAATGCATGAAAAATAACAAATGAAGTCAGAAAGGATTGAAAATTGATGATGTGGATTTGAATGGTGCATTTTGAACACACAATAAGTCAGGAGTTCAAATAAGTTTTAAAAAATGAAATCCGTTTGTAACAGACGAGTTTCCGTATGAAATCCTGATACTTCGAAAGAGATTGTCCATTTTGTACATGAAGTGCATCCACCTTTTGCCGGGACCCTCTCAACTTTCTTGCACATGCTATGTGGATGAAATGTTGATACCATGCCAACTTTAAACCTTTTCAGAGTTCATTTTGAAATGCTTTTCAATTTTAGGGTCTTATAGCTCAAAATAATTAGTAAATGCATGAAAAATAACAAATGAAGTCAGAAAGGATTGAAAAATGATGATTTGGCTTTGAATGGTGCATTTTGAACACACAAAAAGTCAGGAGTTCAAATAAGTTTAAAAAAATGAAATCCCTTTGTAACAGACGAGTTTCCGTATGAAATCCTGATACTTTGAAAGAGATTGTCCGTTTTGTACACGAAGTGCATCCACCTTTTGCCGGGACCCTCTCAACTTTCTTGCACATGCTATGTGGATGAAATGATGATACCATGCCAACTTTCAACCTTTTCAGAGTTCATTTTGAAATGCTTTTCAATTTTAGGGTCTTATAGCTCAAAATAATTAGTAAATGCATGAAAAATAACAAATGAAGTCAGAAAGGATTGAAAAATGATGATGTGGCTTTGAATGGTGCATTTTGAACACACAAAAAGTCAGGAGTTCAAATAAGTTTAAAAAAATGAAATCCCTTTGTAACAGACGAGTTTCCATATGAAATCCTGATACTTTGAAAGAGATTGTCCGTTTTGTACACGAAGTGCATCCACCTTTTGCCGGGACCCTCTCAACTTTCTTGCACATGCTATGTGGATGAAATGATGATACCATGCCAACTTTCAACCTTTTCAGAGTTCATTTGAAATGCTTTTCAATTTTAGGGTCTTATAGCTCAAAATAATTAGTAAATGCATGAAAAATAACAAATGAAGTCAGAAAGGATTGAAAATTGATGATGTGGCTTTGAATGGTGCATTTTGAACACACAATAAGTCAGGAGTTCAAATAAGTTTAAAAAAATGAAATCCCTTTGTAACAGACGAGTTTCTCTATGAAATCCTGATACTTTGAAAGAGATTGTCCGTTTTGTACACGAAGTGCATCCACCTTTTGCCGGGACCCTCTCAACTTTCTTGCACATGCTATGTGGATGAAATGATGATACCATGCCAACTTTCAACCTTTTCAGTGTTCATTTGAAATGCTTTTCAATTTTAGGGTCTTATAGCGCAAAATAATTAGTAAATGCATGAAAAATAACAAATGAAGTCAGAAAGGATTGAAAATTGATGATGTGGCTTTGAATGGTGCATTTTGAACACACAATAAGTCAGGAGTTCAAATAAGTTTAAAAAAATGAAATCCCTTTGTAACAGACGAGTTTCTGTATGAAATCCTGATACTTTGAAAGAGATTGTCCGTTTTGTACACGAAGTGCATCCACCTTTTGCCGGGACCCTCTCAACTTTCTTGCACATGCTATGTGGATGAAATGATGATACCATGCCAACTTTCAACCTTTTCAGAGTTCATTTTGAAATGCTTTTCAATTTTAGGGTCTTATAGCTCAAAATAATTAGTAAATGCATGAAAAATAACAAATGAAGTCAGAAAGGATTGAAAATTGATGATATGGCTTTGAATGGTGCATTTTGAACACACAAAAATTCAGGAGTTCAAATAAGTTTTGAAAAATGAAATCCCTTTGTAACAGACGAGGTTCTGTATGAAATCCTGATACTTTGAAAGAGATTGTCCGTTTTGTACACGAAGTGCATCCACCTTTTGCCGGGACCCTCTCAACTTTCTTGCACATGCTATGTGGATGAAATGATGATACCATGTCAACTTTAAACCTTTTCAGAGTTCATTTTGAAATGCTTTTCAATTTTAGGGTCTTATAGCTCAAAATAATTAGTAAATGCATGAAAAATAACAAATGAAGTCAGAAAGGATTGAAAAATGATGATGTGGCTTTGAATGGTGCATTTTGAACACACAAAAAGTCAGGAGTTCAAATAAGTTTAAAAAAATGAAATCCCTTTGTAACAGACGAGTTTCCGTATGAAATCCTGATACTTTGAAAGAGATTGTCCGTTTTGTACACGAAGTGCATCCACCTTTTGCCGGGACCCTCTCAACTTTCTTGCACATGCTATGTGGATGAAATGATGATACCATGCCAACTTTCAACCTTTTCAGAGTTCATTTTGAAATGCTTTTCAATTTTAGGGTCTTATCGCTCAAAATAATTAGTAAATGCATGAAAAATAACAAATGAATTCAGAAAGGATTGAAAAATGATTATGTGGCTTTAAATGGTGCATTTTGAACACACAAAAAGTCAGGAGTTCAAATAAGTTTTAAAAAATGAAATCCCTTTGTAACAGACGAGTTTCCGTATGAAATCCTGATACTTTGAAAGAGATTGTCCGTTTTGTACACGAAGTGCATCCACCTTTTGCCGGGACCCTCTCAACTTTCTTGCACATGCTATGTGGATGAAATGATGATACCATGCCAACTTTCAACCTTTTCAGAGTTCATTTTGAAATGCTTTTCAATTGTAGGGTCTTATAGCTCAAAATAATTAGTAAATGCATGAAAAATAACAAATGAAGTCAAAAAGGATTGAAAATTGATGATGTGGCTTTGAATTGGTGCATTTTGAACACACAAAAAGTCAGGAGTTCAAATAAGTTTAAAAAAATGAAATCCCTATGTAACAGACGAGTTTCCGTATGAAATCCTGATACTTCGAAAGAGATTGTCCGTTTTCTACACGAAGTGCATCTAGTTTTTGCCGTAACCCTCTCAACTTTCTTGCACATGCTATGTGGATGAAATGATGATACCATGCCAACTTTCAACCTTTTCAGTGTTCATTTGAAATGCTTTTCAATTTTAGGGTCTTATAGCTCAAAATAATTAGTAAATGCATGAAAAATAACAAATGAAGTCAGAAAGGATTGAAAATTGATGATGTGGATTTGAATGGTGCATTTTGAACACACAATAAGTCAGGAGTTCAAATAAGTTTTAAAAAATGAAATCCGTTTGTAACAGACGAGTTTCCGTATGAAATCCTGATACTTCGAAAGAGATTGTCCATTTTGTACATGAAGTGCATCCACCTTTTGCCGGGACCCTCTCAACTTTCTTGCACATGCTATGTGGATGAAATGATGATACCATGCCAACTTTAAACCTTTTCAGAGTTCATTTTGAAATGCTTTTCAATTTTAGGGTCTTATAGCTCAAAATAATTAGTAAATGCATGAAAAATAACAAATGAAGTCAGAAAGGATTGAAAAATGATGATTTGGCTTTGAATGGTGCATTTTGAACACACAAAAAGTCAGGAGTTCAAATAAGTTTAAAAAAATGAAATCCCTTTGTAACAGACGAGTTTCCGTATGAAATCCTGATACTTTGAAAGAGATTGTCCGTTTTGTACACGAAGTGCATCCACCTTTTGCCGGGACCCTCTCAACTTTCTTGCACATGCTATGTGGATGAAATGATGATACCATGCCAACTTTCAACCTTTTCAGAGTTCATTTTGAAATGCTTTTCAATTTTAGGGTCTTATAGCTCAAAATAATTAGTAAATGCATGAAAAATAACAAATGAAGTCAGAAAGGATTGAAAAATGATGATGTGGCTTTGAATGGTGCATTTTGAACACACAAAAAGTCAGGAGTTCAAATAAGTTTAAAAAAATGAAATCCCTTTGTAACAGACGAGTTTCCATATGAAATCCTGATACTTTGAAAGAGATTGTCCGTTTTGTACACGAAGTGCATCCACCTTTTGCCGGGACCCTCTCAACTTTCTTGCACATGCTATGTGGATGAAATGATGATACCATGTCAACTTTAAACCTTTTCAGAGTTCATTTTGAAATGCTTTTCAATTTTAGGGTCTTATAGCTCAAAATAATTAGTAAATGCATGAAAAATAACAAATGAAGTCAGAAAGGATTGAAAAATGATGATGTGGCTTTGAATGGTGCATTTTGAACACACAAAAAGTCAGGAGTTCAAATAAGTTTAAAAAAATGAAATCCCTTTGTAACAGACGAGTTTCCGTATGAAATCCTGATACTTTGAAAGAGATTGTCCGTTTTGTACACGAAGTGCATCCACCTTTTGCCGGGACCCTCTCAACTTTCTTGCACATGCTATGTGGATGAAATGATGATACCATGCCAACTTTCAACCTTTTCAGAGTTCATTTTGAAATGCTTTTCAATTTTAGGGTCTTATCGCTCAAAATAATTAGTAAATGCATGAAAAATAACAAATGAATTCAGAAAGGATTGAAAAATGATTATGTGGCTTTAAATGGTGCATTTTGAACACACAAAAAGTCAGGAGTTCAAATAAGTTTTAAAAAATGAAATCCCTTTGTAACAGACGAGTTTCCGTATGAAATCCTGATACTTTGAAAGAGATTGTCCGTTTTGTACACGAAGTGCATCCACCTTTTGCCGGGACCCTCTCAACTTTCTTGCACATGCTATGTGGATGAAATGATGATACCATGCCAACTTTCAACCTTTTCAGAGTTCATTTTGAAATGCTTTTCAATTGTAGGGTCTTATAGCTCAAAATAATTAGTAAATGCATGAAAAATAACAAATGAAGTCAAAAAGGATTGAAAATTGATGATGTGGCTTTGAATTGGTGCATTTTGAACACACAAAAAGTCAGGAGTTCAAATAAGTTTAAAAAAATGAAATCCCTATGTAACAGACGAGTTTCCGTATGAAATCCTGATACTTCGAAAGAGATTGTCCGTTTTCTACACGAAGTGCATCTAGTTTTTGCCGTAACCCTCTCAACTTTCTTGCACATGCTATGTGGATGAAATGATGATACCATGCCAACTTTCAACCTTTTCAGTGTTCATTTGAAATGCTTTTCAATTTTAGGGTCTTATAGCTCAAAATAATTAGTAAATGCATGAAAAATAACAAATGAAGTCAGAAAGGATTGAAAATTGATGATGTGGATTTGAATGGTGCATTTTGAACACACAATAAGTCAGGAGTTCAAATAAGTTTTAAAAAATGAAATCCGTTTGTAACAGACGAGTTTCCGTATGAAATCCTGATACTTCGAAAGAGATTGTCCATTTTGTACATGAAGTGCATCCACCTTTTGCCGGGACCCTCTCAACTTTCTTGCACATGCTATGTGGATGAAATGATGATACCATGCCAACTTTAAACCTTTTCAGAGTTCATTTTGAAATGCTTTTCAATTTTAGGGTCTTATAGCTCAAAATAATTAGTAAATGCATGAAAAATAACAAATGAAGTCAGAAAGGATTGAAAAATGATGATTTGGCTTTGAATGGTGCATTTTGAACACACAAAAAGTCAGGAGTTCAAATAAGTTTAAAAAAATGAAATCCCTTTGTAACAGACGAGTTTCCGTATGAAATCCTGATACTTTGAAAGAGATTGTCCGTTTTGTACACGAAGTGCATCCACCTTTTGCCGGGACCCTCTCAACTTTCTTGCACATGCTATGTGGATGAAATGATGATACCATGCCAACTTTCAACCTTTTCAGAGTTCATTTTGAAATGCTTTTCAATTTTAGGGTCTTATAGCTCAAAATAATTAGTAAATGCATGAAAAATAACAAATGAAGTCAGAAAGGATTGAAAAATGATGATGTGGCTTTGAATGGTGCATTTTGAACACACAAAAAGTCAGGAGTTCAAATAAGTTTAAAAAAATGAAATCCCTTTGTAACAGACGAGTTTCCATATGAAATCCTGATACTTTGAAAGAGATTGTCCGTTTTGTACACGAAGTGCATCCACCTTTTGCCGGGACCCTCTCAACTTTCTTGCACATGCTATGTGGATGAAATGATGATACCATGCCAACTTTCAACCTTTTCAGAGTTCATTTGAAATGCTTTTCAATTTTAGGGTCTTATAGCTCAAAATAATTAGTAAATGCATGAAAAATAACAAATGAAGTCAGAAAGGATTGAAAATTGATGATGTGACTTTGAATGGTGCATTTTGAACACACAATAAGTCAGGAGTTCAAATAAGTTTAAAAAAATGAAATCCCTTTGTAACAGACGAGTTTCTCTATGAAATCCTGATACTTTGAAAGAGATTGTCCGTTTTGTACACGAAGTGCATCCACCTTTTGCCGGGACCCTCTCAACTTTCTTGCACATGCTATGTGGATGAAATGATGATACCATGCCAACTTTCAACCTTTTCAGTGTTCATTTGAAATGCTTTTCAATTTTAGGGTCTTATAGCTCAAAATAATTAGTAAATGCATGAAAAATAACAAATGAAGTCAGAAAGGATTGAAAATTGATGATATGGCTTTGAATGGTGCATTTTGAACACACAAAAATTCAGGAGTTCAAATAAGTTTTAAAAAATGAAATCCCTTTGTAACAGACGAGTTTCTGTATGAAATCCTGATACTTTGAAAGAGATTGTCCGTTTTGTACACGAAGTGCATCCACCTTTTGCCGGGACCCTCTCAACTTTCTTGCACATGCTATGTGGATGAAATGATGATACCATGTCAACTTTAAACCTTTTCAGAGTTCATTTTGAAATGCTTTTCAATTTTAGGGTCTTATAGCTCAAAATAATTAGTAAATGCATGAAAAATAACAAATGAAGTCAGAAAGGATTGAAAAATGATGATTTGGCTTTGAATGGTGCATTTTGAACACACAAAAAGTCAGGAGTTCAAATAAGTTTAAAAAAATGAAATCCCTTTGTAACAGACGAGTTTCCGTATGAAATCCTGATACTTTGAAAGAGATTGTCCGTTTTGTACACGAAGTGCATCCACCTTTTGCCGGGACCCTCTCAACTTTCTTGCACATGCTATGTGGATGAAATGATGATACCATGCCAACTTTCAACCTTTTCAGAGTTCATTTTGAAATGCTTTTCAATTTTAGGGTCTTATAGCTCAAAATAATTAGTAAATGCATGAAAAATAACAAATGAAGTCAGAAAGGATTGAAAAATGATGATGTGGCTTTGAATGGTGCATTTTGAACACACAAAAAGTCAGGAGTTCAAATAAGTTTAAAAAAATGAAATCCCTTTGTAACAGACGAGTTTCCATATGAAATCCTGATACTTTGAAAGAGATTGTCCGTTTTGTACACGAAGTGCATCCACCTTTTGCCGGGACCCTCTCAACTTTCTTGCACATGCTATGTGGATGAAATGATGATACCATGCCAACTTTCAACCTTTTCAGAGTTCATTTGAAATGCTTTTCAATTTTAGGGTCTTATAGCTCAAAATAATTAGTAAATGCATGAAAAATAACAAATGAAGTCAGAAAGGATTGAAAATTGATGATGTGGCTTTGAATGGTGCATTTTGAACACACAATAAGTCAGGAGTTCAAATAAGTTTTAAAAAATGAAATCCCTTTGTAACAGACGAGTTTCTCTATGAAATCCTGATACTTTGAAAGAGATTGTCCGTTTTGTACACGAAGTGCATCCACCTTTTGCCGGGACCCTCTCAACTTTCTTGCACATGCTATGTGGATGAAATGATGATACCATGCCAACTTTCAACCTTTTCAGAGTTCATTTTGAAATGCTTTTCAATTTTAGGGTCTTATAGCTCAAAATAATTAGTAAATGCATGAAAAATAACAAATGAAGTCAGAAAGGATTGAAAATTGATGATATGGCTTTGAATGGTGCATTTTGAACACACAAAAATTCAGGAGTTCAAATAAGTTTTAAAAAATGAAATCCCTTTGTAACAGACGAGTTTCTGTATGAAATCCTGATACTTTGAAAGAGATTGTCCGTTTTGTACACGAAGTGCATCCACCTTTTGCCGGGACCCTCTCAACTTTCTTGCACATGCTATGTGGATGAAATGATGATACCATGTCAACTTTAAACCTTTTCAGAGTTCATTTTGAAATGCTTTTCAATTTTAGGGTCTTATAGCTCAAAATAATTAGTAAATGCATGAAAAATAACAAATGAAGTCAGAAAGGATTGAAAAATGATGATTTGGCTTTGAATGGTGCATTTTGAACACACAAAAAGTCAGGAGTTCAAATAAGTTTTAAAAAATGAAATCCCTTTGTAACAGACGAGTTTCCGTATGAAATCCTGATACTTTGAAAGAGATTGTCCGTTTTGTACACGAAGTGCATCCACCTTTTGCCGGGACCCTCTCAACTTTCTTGCACATGCTATGTGGATGAAATGATGATACCATGCCAACTTTCAACCTTTTCAGAGTTCATTTTGAAATGCTTTTCAATTTTAGGGTCTTATAGCTCAAAATAATTAGTAAATGCATGAAAAATAACAAATGAAGTCAAAAAGGATTGAAAATTGATGATGTGGCTTTGAATGGTGCATTTTGAACACACAAAAAGTCAGGAGTTCAAATAAGTTTTAAAAAATGAAATCCCTATGTAACAGACGAGTTTCCGTATGAAATCCTGATACTTCGAAAGAGATTGTCCGTTTTGTACACGAAGTGCATCTAGTTTTTGCCGTAACCCTCTCAACTTTCTTGCACATGCTATGTGGATGAAATGATGATACCATGCCAACTTTCAACCTTTTCAGTGTTCATTTGAAATGCTTTTCAATTTTAGGGTCTTATAGCTCAAAATAATTAGTAAATGCATGAAAAATAACAAATGAAGTCAGAAAGGATTGAAAATTGATGATGTGGATTTGAATGGTGCATTTTGAACACACAATAAGTCAGGAGTTCAAATAAGTTTTAAAAAATGAAATCCGTTTGTAACAGACGAGTTTCCGTATGAAATCCTGATACTTCGAAAGAGATTGTCCATTTTGTACATGAAGTGCATCCACATTTTGCCGGGACCCTCTCAACTTTCTTGCACATGCTATGTGGATGAAATGATGATACCATGCCAACTTTAAACCTTTTCAGAGTTCATTTTGAAATGCTTTTCAATTTTAGGGTCTTATAGCTCAAAATAATTAGTAAATGCATGAAAAATAACAAATGAAGTCAGAAAGGATTGAAAAATGATGATTTGGCTCACAAAAAGTCAGGAGTTCAAATAAGTTTTAAAAAATGAAATCCCTTTGTAACAGACGAGTTTCCGTATGAAATCCTGATACTTTGAAAGAGATTGTCCGTTTTGTACACGAAGTGCATCCACCTTTTGCCGGGACCCTCTCAACTTTCTTGCACATGCTATGTGGATGAAATGATGATACCATGCCAACTTTCAACCTTTTCAGAGTTCATTTTGAAATGCTTTTCAATTTTAGGGTCTTATAGCTCAAAATAATTAGTAAATGCATGAAAAATTACAAATGAAGTCAGAAAGGATTGAAAAATGATGATGTGGCTTTGAATGGTGCATTTTGAACACACAAAAAGTCAGGAGTTCAAATAAGTTTTAAAAAATGAAATCCCTATGTAACAGACGAGTTTCCGTATGAAATCCTGATACTTCGAAAGAGATTGTCCGTTTTGTACACGAAGTGCATCTAGTTTTTGCCGTAACCCTCTCAACTTTCTTGCACATGCTATGTGGATGAAATGATGATACCATGCCAACTTTCAACCTTTTCAGTGTTCATTTGAAATGCTTTTCAATTTTAGGGTCTTATAGCTCAAAATAATTAGTAAATGCATGAAAAATAACAAATGAAGTCAGAAAGGATTGAAAATTGATGATGTGGATTTGAATGGTGCATTTTGAACACACAATAAGTCAGGAGTTCAAATAAGTTTTAAAAAATGAAATCCGTTTGTAACAGACGAGTTTCCGTATGAAATCCTGATACTTTCGAAAGAGATTGTCCATTTTGTACATGAAGTGCATCCACCTTTTGCCGGACCCTCTCAACTTTCTTGCACATGCTATGTGGATGAAATGATGATACCATGCCAACTTTAAACCTTTTCAGAGTTCATTTTGAAATGCTTTTCAATTTTAGGGTCTTATAGCTCAAAATAATTAGTAAATGCATGAAAAATAACAAATGAAGTCAGAAAGGATTGAAAAATGATGATTTGGCTTTGAATGGTGCATTTTGAACACACAAAAAGTCAGGAGTTCAAATAAGTTTAAAAAAATGAAATCCCTTTGTAACAGACGAGTTTCCGTATGAAATCCTGATACTTTGAAAGAGATTGTCCGTTTTGTACACGAAGTGCATCCACCTTTTTCCGGGACCCTCTCAACTTTCTTGCACATGCTATGTGGATGATATGATGATACCATGCCAACTTTCAACCTTTTCAGAGTTCATTTTGAAATGCTTTTCAATTTTTAGGGTCTTATAGCTCAAAATAATTAGTAAATGCATGAAAAATAACAAATGAAGTCAGAAAGGATTGAAAAATGATGATGTGGCTTTGAATGGTGCATTTTGAACACACAAAAAGTCAGGAGTTCGGAGTTCAAATAAGTTTAAAAAAATGAAATCCCTTTGTAACAGACGAGTTTCCATATGAAATCCTGATACTTTGAAAGAGATTGTCCGTTTTGTACACGAAGTGCATCCACCTTTTGCCGGGACCCTCTCAACTTTCTTGCACATGCTATGTGGATGAAATGATGATACCATGCCAACTTTCAACCTTTTCAGAGTTCATTTTGAAATGCTTTTCAATTTTAGGGTCTTATAGCTCAAAATAATTAGTAAATGCATGAAAAATAAACAAATGAAGTCAAAAAGGATTGAAAATTGATGATGTGGCTTTGAATGGTGCATTTTGAACACACAAAAAGTCAGGAGTTCAAATAAGTTTTAAAAAATGAAATCCCTATGTAAAAGACGAGTTTCCGTATGAAATCCTGATACTTCGAAAGAGATTGTCCGTTTTGTACACGAAGTGCATCTAGTTTTTGCCGTAACCCTCTCAACTTTCTTGCACATGCTATGTGGATGAAATGATGATACCATGCCAACTTTCAACCTTTTCAGTGTTCATTTGAAATGCTTTTCAATTTTAGGGTCTTATAGCTCAAAATAATTAGTAAATGCATGAAAAATAACAAATGAAGTCAGAAAGGATTGAAAATTGATGATGTGGATTTGAATGGTGCATTTTGAACACACAATAAGTCAGGAGTTCAAATAAGTTTTAAAAATGAAATCCGTTTGTAACAGACGAGTTTCCGTATGAAATCCTGATACTTCGAAAGAGATTGTCCATTTTGTACATGAAGTGCATCCACATTTTGCCGGGACCCTCTCAACTTTCTTGCACATGCTATGTGGATGAAATGATGATACCATGCCAACTTTAAACCTTTTCAGAGTTCATTTTGAAATGCTTTTCAATTTTAGGGTCTTATAGCTCAAAATAATTAGTAAATGCATGAAAAATAACAAATGAAGTCAGAAAGGATTGAAAAATGATGATTTGGCTCACAAAAAGTCAGGAGTTCAAATAAGTTTTAAAAAATGAAATCCCTTTGTAACAGACGAGTTTCCGTATGAAATCCTGATACTTTGAAAGAGATTGTCCGTTTTGTACACGAAGTGCATCCACCTTTTGCCGGGACCCTCTCAACTTTCTTGCACATGCTATGTGGATGAAATGATGATACCATGCCAACTTTCAACCTTTTCAGAGTTCATTTTGAAATGCTTTTCAATTTTAGGGTCTTATAGCTCAAAATAATTAGTAAATGCATGAAAAATTACAAATGAAGTCAGAAAGGATTGAAAAATGATGATGTGGCTTTGAATGGTGCATTTTGAACACACAAAAAGTCAGGAGTTCAAATAAGTTTTAAAAAATGAAATCCCTATGTAACAGACGAGTTTCCGTATGAAATCCTGATACTTCGAAAGAGATTGTCCGTTTTGTACACGAAGTGCATCTAGTTTTTGCCGTAACCCTCTCAACTTTCTTGCACATGCTATGTGGATGAAATGATGATACCATGCCAACTTTCAACCTTTTCAGTGTTCATTTGAAATGCTTTTCAATTTTAGGGTCTTATAGCTCAAAATAATTAGTAAATGCATGAAAAATAACAAATGAAGTCAGAAAGGATTGAAAATTGATGATGTGGATTTGAATGGTGCATTTTGAACACACAATAAGTCAGGAGTTCAAATAAGTTTTAAAAAATGAAATCCGTTTGTAACAGACGAGTTTCCGTATGAAATCCTGATACTTCGAAAGAGATTGTCCATTTTGTACATGAAGTGCATCCACCTTTTGCCGGGACCCTCTCAACTTTCTTGCACATGCTATGTGGATGAAATGATGATACCATGCCAACTTTAAACCTTTTCAGAGTTCATTTTGAAATGCTTTTCAATTTTAGGGTCTTATAGCTCAAAATAATTAGTAAATGCATGAAAAATAACAAATGAAGTCAGAAAGGATTGAAAAATGATGATTTGGCTTTGAATGGTGCATTTTGAACACACAAAAAGTCAGGAGTTCAAATAAGTTTAAAAAAATGAAATCCCTTTGTAACAGACGAGTTTCCGTATGAAATCCTGATACTTTGAAAGAGATTGTCCGTTTTGTACACGAAGTGCATCCACCTTTTTCCGGGACCCTCTCAACTTTCTTGCACATGCTATGTGGATGAAATGATGATACCATGCCAACTTTCAACCTTTTCAGAGTTCATTTTGAAATGCTTTTCAATTTTAGGGTCTTATAGCTCAAAATAATTAGTAAATGCATGAAAAATAACAAATGAAGTCAGAAAGGATTGAAAAATGATGATGTGGCTTTGAATGGTGCATTTTGAACACACAAAAAGTCAGGAGTTCAAATAAGTTTAAAAAAATGAAATCCCTTTGTAACAGACGAGTTTCCATATGAAATCCTGATACTTTGAAAGAGATTGTCCGTTTTGTACACGAAGTGCATCCACCTTTTGCCGAGACCCTCTCAACTTTCTTGCACATGCTATGTGGATGAAATGATGATACCATGCCAACTTTCAACCTTTTCAGAGTTCATTTGAAATGCTTTTCAATTTTAGGGTCTTATAGCTCAAAATAATTAGTAAATGCATGAAAAATAACAAATGAAGTCAGAAAGGATTGAAAATTGATGATGTGGCTTTGAATGGTGCATTTTGAACACACGATAAGTCAGGAGTTCAAATAAGTTTAAAAAAATGAAATCCCTTTGTAACACACGAGTTTCTGTATGAAATCCTGATACTTTGAAAGAGATTGTCCGTTTTGTACACGAAGTGCATCCACCTTTTGCCAGGACCCTCTCAACTTTCTTGCACATGCTATGTGGATGAAATGATGATACCATGCCAACTTTCAACCTTTTCAGAGTTCATTTTGAAATGCTTTTCAATTTTAGGGTCTTCTAGCTCAAAATAATTAGTAAATGCATGAAAAATAACAAATGAAGTCAGAAAGGATTGAAAATTGATGATGTGGATTTGAATGGTGCATTTTGAACACACAATAAGTCAGGAGTTCAAATAAGTTTTAAAAAATGAAATCCCTTTGTAACAGACGAGTTTCCGTATGAAATCCTGATACTTCGAAAGAGATTGTCCGTTTTGTACACGAAGTGCATCTAGTTTTTGCCGTAACCCTCTCAACTTTCTTGCACATGCTATGTGGATGAAATGATGATACCATGCCAACTTTCAACCTTTTCAGAGTTCATTTTGAAATGCTTTTCAATTTTAGGGTCTTATAGCTCAAAATAATTAGTAAATGCATGAAAAATAACAAATGAAGTCAGAAAGGATTGAAAAATGATGATGTGGCTTTGAATGGTGCATTTTGAACACACAAAAAGTCAGGAGTTCAAATAAGTTTAAAAAAATGAAATCCCTTTGTAACAGACGAGTTTCCATATGAAATCCTGATACTTTGAAAGAGATTGTCCGTTTTGTACACGAAGTGCATCCACCTTTTGCCGGGACCCTCTCAACTTTCTTGCACATGCTATGTGGATGAAATGATGATACCATGCCAACTTTCAACCTTTTCAGAGTTCATTTGAAATGCTTTTCAATTTTAGGGTCTTATAGCTCAAAATAATTAGTAAATGCATGAAAAATAACAAATGAAGTCAGAAAGGATTGAAAATTGATGATGTGGCTTTGAATGGTGCATTTTGAACACACAATAAGTCAGGAGTTCAAATAAGTTTAAAAAAATGAAATCCCTTTGTAACAGACGAGTTTCTCTATGAAATCCTGATACTTTGAAAGAGATTGTCCGTTTTGTACACGAAGTGCATCCACCTTTTGCCGGGACCCTCTCAACTTTCTTGCACATGCTATGTGGATGAAATGATGATACCATGCCAACTTTCAACCTTTTCAGTGTTCATTTGAAATGCTTTTCAATTTTAGGGTCTTATAGCTCAAAATAATTAGTAAATGCATGAAAAATAACAAATGAAGTCAGAAAGGATTGAAAATTGATGATATGGCTTTGAATGGTGCATTTTGAACACACAAAAATTCAGGAGTTCAAATAAGTTTTAAAAAATGAAATCCCTTTGTAACAGACGAGTTTCTGTATGAAATCCTGATACTTTGAAAGAGATTGTCCGTTTTGTACACGAAGTGCATCCACCTTTTGCCGGGACCCTCTCAACTTTCTTGCACATGCTATGTGGATGAAATGATGATACCATGTCAACTTTAAACCTTTTCAGAGTTCATTTTGAAATGCTTTTCAATTTTAGGGTCTTATAGCTCAAAATAATTAGTAAATGCATGAAAAATAACAAATGAAGTTAGAAAGGATTGGAAAATGATGATTTGGCTTTGAATGGTGCATTTTGAACACACAAAAAGTCAGGAGTTCAAATAAGTTTAAAAAAATGAAATCCCTTTGTAACAGACGAGTTTCCGTATGAAATCCTGATACTTTGAAAGAGATTGTCCGTTTTGTACACGAAGTGCATCCACCTTTTGCCGGGACCCTCTCAACTTTCTTGCACATGCTATGTGGATGAAATGATGATACCATGCCAACTTTCAACCTTTTCAGAGTTCATTTTGAAATGCTTTTCAATTTTAGGGTCTTATAGCTCAAAATAATTAGTAAATGCATGAAAAATAACAAATGAAGTCAGAAAGGATTGAAAAATGATGATGTGGCTTTGAATGGTGCATTTTGAACACACAAAAAGTCAGGAGTTCAAATAAGTTTAAAAAAATGAAATCCCTTTGTAACAGACGAGTTTCCATATGAAATCCTGATACTTTGAAAGAGATTGTCCGTTTTGTACACGAAGTGCATCCACCTTTTGCCGGGACCCTCTCAACTTTCTTGCACATGCTATGTGGATGAAATGATGATACCATGCCAACTTTCAACCTTTTCAGAGTTCATTTGAAATGCTTTTCAATTTTAGGGTCTTATAGCTCAAAATAATTAGTAAATGCATGAAAAATAACAAATGAAGTCAGAAAGGATTGAAAATTGATGATGTGGCTTTGAATGGTGCATTTTGAACACACAATAAGTCAGGAGTTCAAATAAGTTTTAAAAAATGAAATCCCTTTGTAACAGACGAGTTTCTCTATGAAATCCTGATACTTTGAAAGAGATTGTCCGTTTTGTACACGAAGTGCATCCACCTTTTGCCGGGACCCTCTCAACTTTCTTGCACATGCTATGTGGATGAAATGATGATACCATGCCAACTTTCAACCTTTTCAGAGTTCATTTTGAAATGCTTTTCAATTTTAGGGTCTTATAGCTCAAAATAATTAGTAAATGCATGAAAAATAACAAATGAAGTCAGAAAGGATTGAAAATTGATGATATGGCTTTGAATGGTGCATTTTGAACACACAAAAATTCAGGAGTTCAAATAAGTTTTAAAAATGAAATCCCTTTGTAACAGACGAGTTTCTGTATGAAATCCTGATACTTTGAAAGAGATTGTCCGTTTTGTACACGAAGTGCATCCACCTTTTGCCGGGACCCTCTCAACTTTCTTGCACATGCTATGTGGATGAAATGATGATACCATGTCAACTTTAAACCTTTTCAGAGTTCATTTTGAAATGCTTTTCAATTTTAGGGTCTTATAGCTCAAAATAATTAGTAAATGCATGAAAAATAACAAATGAAGTCAGAAAGGATTGAAAAATGATGATTTGGCTTTGAATGGTGCATTTTGAACACACAAAAAGTCAGGAGTTCAAATAAGTTTTAAAAAATGAAATCCCTTTGTAACAGACGAGTTTCCGTATGAAATCCTGATACTTTGAAAGAGATTGTCCGTTTTGTACACGAAGTGCATCCACCTTTTGCCGGGACCCTCTCAACTTTCTTGCACATGCTATGTGGATGAAATGATGATACCATGCCAACTTTCAACCTTTTCAGAGTTCATTTTGAAATGCTTTTCAATTTTAGGGTCTTATAGCTCAAAATAATTAGTAAATGCATGAAAAATAACAAATGAAGTCAAAAAGGATTGAAAATTGATGATGTGGCTTTGAATGGTGCATTTTGAACACACAAAAAGTCAGGAGTTCAAATAAGTTTTAAAAAATGAAATCCCTATGTAACAGACGAGTTTCCGTATGAAATCCTGATACTTCGAAAGAGATTGTCCGTTTTGTACACGAAGTGCATCTAGTTTTTGCCGTAACCCTCTCAACTTTCTTGCACATGCTATGTGGATGAAATGATGATACCATGCCAACTTTCAACCTTTTCAGTGTTCATTTGAAATGCTTTTCAATTTTAGGGTCTTATAGCTCAAAATAATTAGTAAATACATGAAAAATAACAAATGAAGTCAGAAAGGATTGAAAATTGATGATGTGGATTTGAATGGTGCATTTTGAACACACAATAAGTCAGGAGTTCAAATAAGTTTTAAAAAATGAAATCCGTTTGTAACAGACGAGTTTCCGTATGAAATCCTGATACTTCGAAAGAGATTGTCCATTTTGTACATGAAGTGCATCCACATTTTGCCGGGACCCTCTCAACTTTCTTGCACATGCTATGTGGATGAAATGATGATACCATGCCAACTTTAAACCTTTTCAGAGTTCATTTTGAAATGCTTTTCAATTTTAGGGTCTTATAGCTCAAAATAATTAGTAAATGCATGAAAAATAACAAATGAAGTCAGAAAGGATTGAAAAATGATGATTTGGCTCACAAAAAGTCAGGAGTTCAAATAAGTTTTAAAAAATGAAATCCCTTTGTAACAGACGAGTTTCCGTATGAAATCCTGATACTTTGAAAGAGATTGTCCGTTTTTGTACACGAAGTGCATCCACCTTTTGCCGGACCCTCTCAACTTTCTTGCACATGCTATGCTGGATGAAATGATGATACCATGCCAACTTTCAACCTTTCAGAGTTCATTTTGAAATGCTTTTCAATTTTAGGGTCTTATAGCTCAAAATAATTAGTAAATGCATGAAAAATTACAAATGAAGTCAGAAAGGATTGAAAAATGATGATGTGGCTTTGAATGGTGCATTTTGAACACACAAAAAGTCAGGAGTTCAAATAAGTTTTAAAAAATGAAATCCCTATGTAACAGACGAGTTTCCGTATGAAATCCTGATACTTCGAAAGAGATTGTCCGTTTTGTACACGAAGTGCATCTAGTTTTTGCCGTAACCCTCTCAACTTTCTTGCACATGCTATGTGGATGAAATGATGATACCATGCCAACTTTCAACCTTTTCAGTGTTCATTTGAAATGCTTTTCAATTTTAGGGTCTTATAGCTCAAAATAATTAGTAAATGCATGAAAAATAACAAATGAAGTCAGAAAGGATTGAAAATTGATGATGTGGATTTGAATGGTGCATTTTGAACACACAATAAGTCAGGAGTTCAAATAAGTTTTAAAAAATGAAATCCGTTTGTAACAGACGAGTTTCCGTATGAAATCCTGATACTTCGAAAGAGATTGTCCATTTTGTACATGAAGTGCATCCACCTTTTGCCGGGACCCTCTCAACTTTCTTGCACATGCTATGTGGATGAAATGATGATACCATGCCAACTTTAAACCTTTTCAGAGTTCATTTGAAATGCTTTTCAATTTTAGGGTCTTATAGCTCAAAATAATTAGTAAATGCATGAAAAATAACAAATGAAGTCAGAAAGGATTGAAAAATGATGATTTGGCTTTGAATGGTGCATTTTGAACACACAAAAAGTCAGGAGTTCAAATAAGTTTAAAAAATGAAATCCCTTTGTAACAGACGAGTTTCCGTATGAAATCCTGATACTTTGAAAGAGATTGTCCGTTTTGTACACGAAGTGCATCCACCTTTTTCCGGGACCCTCTCAACTTTCTTGCACATGCTATGTGGATGAAATGATGATACCATGCCAACTTTCAACCTTTTCAGAGTTCATTTTGAAATGCTTTTCAATTTTAGGGTCTTATAGCTCAAAATAATTAGTAAATGCATGAAAAATAACAAATGAAGTCAGAAAGGATTGAAAATGATGATGTGGCTTTGAATGGTGCATTTGAACACACAAAAAGTCAGGAGTTCAAATAAGTTTAAAAAATGAAATCCCTTTGTAACAGACGAGTTTCCATATGAAATCCTGATACTTTGAAAGAGATTGTCCGTTTTGTACACGAAGTGCATCACCTTTTGCCGAGACCCTCTCAACTTTCTTGCACATGCTATGTGGATGAAATGATGATACCATGCCAACTTTCAACCTTTTCAGAGTTCATTTGAAATGCTTTTCAATTTTAGGGTCTTATAGCTCAAAATAATTAGTAAATGCATGAAAAATAACAAATGAAGTCAGAAAGGATTGAAAATTGATGATGTGGCTTTGAATGGTGCATTTTGAACACACGATAAGTCAGGAGTTCAAATAAGTTTAAAAAAATGAAATCCCTTTGTAACACACGAGTTTCTGTATGAAATCCTGATACTTTGAAAGAGATTGTCCGTTTTGTACACGAAGTGCATCCACCTTTTGCTAGGACCCTCTCAACTTTCTTGCACATGCTATGTGGATGAAATGATGATACCATGCCAACTTTCAACCTTTTCAGAGTTCATTTTGAAATGCTTTTCAATTTTAGGGTCTTCTAGCTCAAAATAATTAGTAAATGCATGAAAAATAACAAATGAAGTCAGAAAGGATTGAAAATTGATGATATGGCTTTGAATGGTGCATTTTGAACACACAAAAATTCAGGAGTTCAAATAAGTTTTAAAAAATGAAATCCCTTTGTAACAGACGAGTTTCTGTATGAAATCCTGATACTTTGAAAGAGATTGTCCGTTTTGTACACGAAGTGCATCCACCTTTTGCCGGGACCCTCTCAACTTTCTTGCACATGCTATGTGGATGAAATGATGATACCATGCCAACTTTAAACCTTTTCAGAGTTCATTTTGAAATGCTTTTCAATTTTAGGGTCTTATAGCTCAAAATAATTAGTAAATGCATGAAAAATAACAAATGAAGTCAGAAAGGATTGAAAAATGATGATTTGGCTTTGAATGGTGCATTTTGAACACACAAAAAGTCAGGAGTTCAAATAAGTTTTAAAAAATGAAATCCCTTTGTAACAGACGAGTTTCCGTATGAAATCCTGATACTTTGAAAGAGATTGTCCGTTTTGTACACGAAGTGCATCCACCTTTTGCCGGGACCCTCTCAACTTTCTTGCACATGCTATGTGGATGAAATGATGATACCATGCCAACTTTCAACCTTTTCAGAGTTCATTTTGAAATGCTTTTCAATTTTAGGGTCTTATAGCTCAAAATAATTAGTAAATGCATGAAAAATAACAAATGAAGTCAGAAAGGATTGAAAAATGATGATGTGGCTTTGAATGGTGCATTTTGAACACACAAAAAGTCAGGAGTTCAAATAAGTTAAAAAAATGAAATCCCTTTGTAACAGACGAGTTTCCATATGAAATCCTGATACTTTGAAAGAGATTGTCCGTTTTGTACACGAAGTGCATCCACCTTTTGCCGAGACCCTCTCAACTTTCTTGCACATGCTATGTGGATGAAATGATGATACCATGCCAACTTTCAACCTTTTCAGAGTTCATTTGAAATGCTTTTCAATTTTAGGGTCTTATAGCTCAAAAATAATTAGTAAATGCATGAAAAATAACAAATGAAGTCAGAAAGGATTGAAAATTGATGATGTGGCTTTGAATGGTGCATTTTGAACACACGATAAGTCAGGATTTCAAATAAGTTTAAAAAAATGAAATCCCTTTGTAACAGACGAGTTTCTGTATGAAATCCTGATACTTTGAAAGAGATTGTCCATTTTGTACACGAAGTGCATCCACCTTTTGCCGGGACCCTCTCAACTTTCTTGCACATGCTATGTGGATGAAATGATGATACCATGCCAACTTTCAACCTTTTCAGAGTTCATTTTGAAATGCTTTTCAATTTTAGGGTCTTATAGCTCAAAATAATTAGTAAATGCATGAAAAATAACAAATGAAGTCAGAAAGGATTGAAAATTGATGATATGGCTTTGAATGGTGCATTTTGAACACACAAAAATTCAGGAGTTCAAATAAGTTTTAAAAAATGAAATCCCTTTGTAACAGACGAGTTTCTGTATGAAATCCTGATACTTTGAAAGAGATTGTCCGTTTTGTACACGAAGTGCATCCACCTTTTGCCGGGACCCTCTCAACATTCTTGCACATGCTATGTGGATGAAATGATGATACCATGCCAACTTTAAACCTTTTCAGAGTTCATTTTGAAATGCTTTTCAATTTTAGGGTCTTATAGCTCAAAATAATTAGTAAATGCATGAAAAATAACAAATGAAGTCAGAAAGGATTGAAAAATGATGATTTGGCTTTGAATGGTGCATTTTGAACACACAAAAAGTCAGGAGTTCAAATAAGTTTTAAAAAATGAAATCCCTTTGTAACAGACGAGTTTCCGTATGAAATCCTGATACTTTGAAAGAGATTGTCCGTTTTGTACACGAAGTGTATCCACCTTTTGCCGGGACCCTCTCAACTTTCTTGCACATGCTATGTGGATGAAATGATGATACCATGCCAACTTTCAACCTTTTCAGAGTTCATTTTGAAATGCTTTTCAATTTTAGGGTCTTATCGCTCAAAATAATTAGTAAATGCATGAAAAATAACAAATGAAGTCAGAAAGGATTGAAAATTGATGATGTGGCTTTGAATGGTGCATTTTGAACACACAATAAGTCAGGAGTTCAAATAAGTTTTAAAAAATGAAATCCCTTTGTAACAGACGAGTTTCTGTATGAAATCCTGATACTTCGAAAGAGATTGTCCGTTTTGTACACGGAGTGCATCCACCTTTTGCCGGGACCCTCTCAACTTTCTTGCACATGCTATGTGGATGAAATGATGATACCATGCCAACTTTCAACCTTTTCAGAGTTCATTTTGAAATGCTTTTCAATTTTAGGGTCTTATAGCTCAAAATAATTAGTAAATGCATGAAAAATAACAAATGAAGTCAGAAAGGATTGAAAAATGATGATGTGGATTTGAATGGTGCATTTTGAACACACAATAAGTCAGGAGTTCAAATAAGTTTTAAAAAATGAAATCCGTTTGTAACAGACGAGTTTCCGTATGAAATCCTGATACTTCGAAAGAGATTGTCCATTTTGTACATGAAGTGCATCCACCTTTTGCCGGGACCCTCTCAACTTTCTTGCACATGCTATGTGGATGAAATGATGATACCATGCCAACTTTAAACCTTTTCAGAGTTCATTTTGAAATGCTTTTCAATTTTAGGGTTCTTATAGCTCAAAATAATTAGTAAATGCATGAAAAATAACAAATGAAGTCAGAAAGGATTGAAAAATGATGATTTGGCTTTGAATGGTGCATTTTGAACACACAAAAAGTCAGGAGTTCAAATAAGTTTAAAAAAATGAAATCCCTTTGTAACAGACGAGTTTCCGTATGAAATCCTGATACTTTGAAAGAGATTGTCCGTTTTGTACACGAAGTGCATCCACCTTTTGCCGGGACCCTCTCAACTTTCTTGCACATGCTATGTGGATGAAATGATGATACCATGCCAACTTTCAACCTTTTCAGAGTTCATTTTGAAATGCTTTTCAATTTTAGGGTCTTATAGCTCAAAATAATTAGTAAATGCATGAAAAATAACAAATGAAGTCAGAAAGTATTGAAAAATGATGATGTCGCTTTGAATGGTGCATTTTGAACACACAAAAAAGTCAGGAGTTCAAATAAGTTTAAAAAAATGAAATCCCTTTGTAACAGACGAGTTTCCATATGAAATCCTGATACTTTGAAATAGATTGTCCGTTTTGTACACGAAGTGCATCCACCTTTTGCCGGGACCCTCTCAACTTTCTTGCACATGCTTTGTGGATGAAATGATGATACCATGCCAACTTTCAACCTTTTCAGAGTTCATTTGAAATGCTTTTCAATTTTAGGGTCTTATAGCTCAAAATAATTAGTAAATGCATGAAAAATAACAAATGAAGTCAGAAAGGATTGAAAATTGATGATGTGGCTTGAATGGTGCATTTGAACACACAATAAGTCAGGAGTTCAAATAAGTTTAAAAAATGAAATCCCTTTGTAACAGACGAGTTTCTGTATGAAACTCCTGATACTTTGAAAGAGATTGTCCGTTTTGTACACGAAGTGCATCCACCTTTTGCCGGGACCCTCTCAACTTTCTTGCACATGCTATGTGGATGAAATGATGATACCATGCCAACTTTCAACCTTTTTAGAGTTCATTTTGAAATGCTTTTCAATTTTAGGGTCTTATAGCTCAAAATAATTAGTAAATGCATGAAAAATGACAAATGAAGTCAGAAAGGATTGAAAATTGATGATATGGCTTTGAATGGTGCATTTTGAACACACAAAAATTCAAGAGTTCAAATAAGTTTTAAAAAATGAAATCCCTTTGTAACAGACGAGTTTCTGTATGAAATCCTGATACTTTGAAAGAGATTGTCCGTTTTGTACACGAAGTGCATCCACCTTTTTCCGGGACCCTCTCAACTTTCTTGCACATGCTCTGTGGATGAAATGATGATACCATGCCAACTTTCAACCTTTTCAGAGTTCATTTTGAAATGCTTTTCAATTTTAGGGTCTTATAGCTCAAAATAATTAGTAAATGCATGAAAAATAACAAATGAAGTCAGAAAGGATTGAAAAATGATGATTTGGCTTTGAATGGTGCATTTTGAACACACAAAAAGTCAGGAGTTCAAATAAGTTTTAAAAAAATGAAATCCCTTTGTAACAGACGAGTTTCCGTATGAAATCCTGATACTTTGAAAGAGATTGTCCGTTTTGTACACGAAGTGCATCCACCTTTTGCCGGGACCCTCTCAACTTTCTTGCACATGCTATGTGGATGAAATGATGATACCATGCCAACTTTCAACCTTTTCAGAGTTCATTTTGAAATGCTTTTCAATTTTAGGGTCTTATAGCTCAAAATAATTAGTAAATGCATGAAAAATAACAAATGAAGTCAAAAAGGATTGAAAATTGATGATGTGGCTTTGAATGGTGCATTTTGAACACACAAAAAGTCAGGAGTTCAAATAAGTTTTAAAAAATGAAATCCCTATGTAACAGACGAGTTTCCATATGAAATCCTGATACTTCGAAAGAGATTGTCCGTTTGTACACGAAGTGCATCTAGTTTTTGCCGTAACCCTCTCAACTTTCTTGCACATGCTATGTGGATGAAATGATGATACCATGCCAACTTTCAACTTTTCAGTGTTCATTTGAAATGCTTTTCAATTTTAGGGTCTTATAGCTCAAAATAATTAGTAAATGCATGAAAAATAACAAATGAAGTCAGAAAGGATTGAAAATTGATGATGTGGATTT
The DNA here is from genome assembly GCF_002575655.3 of Aegilops tauschii subsp. strangulata. Classification (NCBI taxonomy): domain Eukaryota; kingdom Viridiplantae; phylum Streptophyta; class Magnoliopsida; order Poales; family Poaceae; genus Aegilops; species Aegilops tauschii. The sequence goes on from NW_027333106.1 coordinate 41,543, forward strand.
GAATGGTGCATTTTGAACACACAATAAGTCAGGAGTTCAAATAAGTTTTAAAAAATGAAATCCGTTTGTAACAGACGAGTTTCCGTATGAAATCCTGATACTTCGAAAGAGATTGTCCATTTTGTACATGAAGTGCATCCACCTTTTGCCGGGACCCTCTCACTTTCTTGCACATGCTATGTGGATGAAATGATGATACCATGCCAACTTTAAACCTTTTCAGAGTTCATTTTGAAATGCTTTTCAATTTTAGGGTCTTATAGCTCAAAATAATTAGTAAATGCATGAAAAATAACAAATGAAGTCAGAAAGGATTGAAAAATGATGATTTGGCTCACAAAAAGTCAGGAGTTCAAATAAGTTTTAAAAAATGAAATCCCTTTGTAACAGACGAGTTTCCGTATGAAATCCTGATACTTTGAAAGAGATTGTCCGTTTTGTACACGAAGTGCATCCACCTTTTGCCGGGACCCTCTCAACTTTCTTGCACATGCTATGTGGATGAAATGATGATACCATGCCAACTTTCAACCTTTTCAGAGTTCATTTTGAAATGCTTTTCAATTTTAGGGTCTTATAGCTCAAAATAATTAGTAAATGCATGAAAAATAACAAATGAAGTCAGAAAGGATTGAAAAATGATGATGTGGCTTTGAATGGTGCATTTTGAACACACAAAAAGTCAGGAGTTCAAATAAGTTTTAAAAAATGAAATCCCTATGTAACAGACGAGTTTCCGTATGAAATCCTGATACTTCGAAAGAGATTGTCCGTTTTGTACACGAAGTGCATCTAGTTTTTGCCGTAACCCTCTCAACTTTCTTGCACATGCTATGTGGATGAAATGATGATACCATGCCAACTTTCAACCTTTCAGTGTTCATTTGAAATGCTTTTCAATTTTAGGGTCTTATAGCTCAAAATAATTAGTAAATGCATGAAAAATAACAAATGAAGTCAGAAAGGATTGAAAATTGATGATGTGGATTTGAATGGTGCATTTTGAACACACAATAAGTCAGGAGTTCAAATAAGTTTTAAAAAATGAAATCCGTTTGTAACAGACGAGTTTCCGTATGAAATCCCGATACTTCGAAAGAGATTGTCCCTTTTGTACATGAAGTGCATCCACCTTTTGCCGGGACCCTCTCAACTTTCTTGCACATGCTATGTGGATGAAATGATGATACCATGCCAACTTTAAACCTTTTCAGAGTTCATTTTGAAATGCCTTTCAATTTTAGGGTCTTATAGCTCAAAATAATTAGTAAATGCATGAAAAATAACAAATGAAGTCAGAAAGGATTGAAAATGATGATGTGGCTTTGAATGGTGCATTTTGAACACACAAAAAAGTCAGGAGTTCAAATAAGTTTAAAAAAATGAAATCCCTTTGTAACAGACGAGTTTCCTTATGAAATCCTGATACTTTGAAAGAGATTGTCCGTTTTGTACACGAAGTGCATCCACCTTTTGCCGAGACCCTCTCAACTTTCTTGCACATGCTATGTGGATGAAATGATGATACCATGCCAACTTTCAACCTTTTCAGAGTTCATTTGAAATGCTTTTCAATTTTAGGGTCTTATAGCTCAAAATAATTAGTAAATGCATGAAAAATAACAAATCAAGTCAGAAAGGATTGAAAAATGATGATTTGGCTTTGAATGGTGCATTTTGAACACACAAAAAGTCAGGAGTTCAAATAAGTTTAAAAAAATGAAATCCCTTTGTAACAGACGAGTTTCCGTATGAAATCCTGATACTTTGAAAGAGATTGTCCGTTTTGTACACGAAGTGCATCCACCTTTTGCCGGGACCCTCTCAACTTTCTTGCACATGCTATGTGGATGAAATGATGATACCATGCCAACTTTCAACCTTTTCAGAGTTCATTTTGAAATGCTTTTTCAATTTTAGGGTCTTATAGCTCAAAATAATTAGTAAATGCATGAAAAATAACAAATGAAGTCAGAAAGGATTGAAAAATGATGATGTGGCTTTGAATGGTGCATTTTGAACACACAAAAAGTCAGGAGTTCAAATAAGTTTAAAAAAATGAAATCCCTTTGTAACAGACGAGTTTCCATATGAAATCCTGATACTTTGAAAGAGATTGTCCGTTTTGTACACGAAGTGCATCCACCTTTTGCCGAGACCCTCTCAACTTTCTTGCACATGCTATGTGGATGAAATGATGATACCATGCCAACTTTCAACCTTTTCAGAGTTCATTTGAAATGCTTTTCAATTTTAGGGTCTTATAGCTCAAAATAATTAGTAAATGCATGAAAAATAACAAATGAAGTCAGAAAGGATTGAAAATTGATGATGTGGCTTTGAATGGTGCATTTTGAACACACGATAAGTCAGGAGTTCAAATAAGTTTAAAAAAATGAAATCCCTTTGTAACACACGAGTTTCTGTATGAAATCCTGATACTTTGAAAGAGATTGTCCGTTTTGTACACGAAGTGCATCCACCTTTTGCCGGGACCCTCTCAACTTTCTTGCACATGCTATGTGGATGAAATGATGATACCATGCCAACTTTCAACCTTTTCAGAGTTCATTTTGAAATGCTTTTCAATTTTAGGGTCTTCTAGCTCAAAATAATTAGTAAATGCATGAAAAATAACAAATGAAGTCAGAAAGGATTGAAAATTGATGATATGTCTTTGAATGGTGCATTTTGAACACACAAAAATTCAGGAGTTCAAATAAGTTTTAAAAAATGAAATCCCTTTGTAACAGACGAGTTTCTGTATGAAATCCTGATACTTTGAAAGAGATTGTCCGTTTTGTACACGAAGTGCATCCACCTTTTGCCGGGACCCTCTCAACTTTCTTGCACATGCTATGTGGATGAAATGATGATACCATGCCAACTTTAAACCTTTTCAGAGTTCATTTTGAAATGCTTTTCAATTTTAGGGTCTTATAGCTCAAAATAATTAGTAAATGCATGAAAAATAACAAATGAAGTCAGAAAGGATTGAAAAATGATGATTTGGCTTTGAATGGTGCATTTTGAACACACAAAAAGTCAGGAGTTCAAATAAGTTTTAAAAAATGAAATCCCTTTGTAACAGACGAGTTTCCGTATGAAATCCTGATACTTTGAAAGAGATTGTCCGTTTTGTACACGAAGTGCATCCACCTTTTGCCGGGACCCTCTCAACTTTCTTGCACATGCTATGTGGATGAAATGATGATACCATGCCAACTTTCAACCTTTTCAGAGTTCATTTTGAAATGCTTTTCAATTTTAGGGTCTTATAGCTCAAAATAATTAGTAAATGCATGAAAAATAACAAATGAAGTCAGAAAGGATTGAAAAATGATGATGTGGCTTTGAATGGTGCATTTTGAACACACAAAAAGTCAGGAGTTCAAATAAGTTTAAAAAAATGAAATCCCTTTGTAACAGACGAGTTTCCATATGAAATCCTGATACTTTGAAAGAGATTGTCCGTTTTGTACACGAAGTGCATCCACCTTTTGCCGAGACCCTCTCAACTTTCTTGCACATGCTATGTGGATGAAATGATGATACCATGCCAACTTTCAACCTTTTCAGAGTTCATTTGAAATGCTTTTCAATTTTAGGGTCTTATAGCTCAAAATAATTAGTAAATGCATGAAAAATAACAAATGAAGTCAGAAAGGATTGAAAATTGATGATGTGGCTTTGAATGGTGCATTTTTGAACACACGATAAGTCAGGAGTTCAAATAAGTTTAAAAAAATGAAATCCCTTTGTAACAGACGAGTTTCTGTATGAAATCCTGATACTTTGAAAGAGATTGTCCATTTTGTACAC
>NW_027333107.1:0-49831 GCF_002575655.3 Aegilops tauschii subsp. strangulata
ATGAAATCCTGATACTTTGAGAGAGATTGTCCATTTTGTACACGAAGTGCATCCAGTTTTTGCCGCAACCCTCTCAACTTTCTTGCACATGCTATGTGGATGAAATGATGATACCATGCCAACTTTCAACCTTTTCAGAGTTCATTTGAAATGCTTTTCAATTTTAGGGTCTTATAGCTCAAAATAATTAGTAAATGCATGAAAAATAACAAATGAAGTCAGAAAGGATTGAAAAATGATGATGTGGCTTTGAATGGGGCATTTTGAACTCACAAAAAGTCAAGAGTTCAAATAAGTTTTAAAAAATGAAATACCTTTGTAACAGACGAGTTTCCGTATGAAATCCTGATACTTTGAAAGAGATTGTCCGTTTTGTACACGAAGTGCATCCAGTTTTTGCCGTAACCCTCTCAACTTTCTTGCACATGCTATGTGGATGAAATGATGATACCATGCCAACTTTCAACCTTTTCAGAGTTCATTTGAAAGGCTTTTCAATTTTAGCGTGTTATAGCTCAAAATAATTAGTAAATGCATGAAAAATAACAAATGAAGTCAGAAATGATTGAAAAATGATGATGTGGCTTTGAATGGTGCATTTTGAACACACAAAAAGTCAAGAGTTCAAATAAGTTTTAAAAATGAAATCCCTTGTAACAAACGAGTTTCCGTATGAAATCCTGATACTTTGAGAGAGATTGAGCGTTTTGTACACGAAGTGCATCCAGTTTTTGCCGTAACCCTCTCAACATTCTTGCACATGCTATGTGGATGAAATGATGATACCATGCCAACTTTCAACCTTTTCAGAGTTCATTTGAAATGCTTTTCAATTTTAGGGTCTTATAGTTCAAAATAAATAGTAAATGCATGAAAAATAACAAATGAAGTCAGAAAGGATTGAAAAATCATGATGTGGCTTTGAATGGTGCATTTTGAACTCACAAAAAGTCAGGAGTTCAAATAAGTTTAAAAAAATGAAATCCCTTTGTAACAGACGAGTTTCCGTATGAAATCCTGATACTTTGAAAGAGATTGTCCGTTTTGTACACGAAGTGCATCCAGTTTTTGCCGTAACCCTCTCAACTTTCTTGCACATGCTATGTGGATGAAATGATGATACCATGCCAACTTTCAACCTTTTCAGAGTTCATTTGAAATGCTTTTCAATTTTAGGGTCTTATAGCTCAAAATAATTAGTAAATGCATGAAAAATAACAAATGAAGTCGGAAAGGATTGAAAGATGATGATGTGGCTTTCAATGGTGCATTTTGAACACACAAAAAGTCAGGAGTTCAAATAAGTTTTAAAAAATGAAATCCCTTTGTAACAGACGAGTTTCCATATGAAATCCTGATACTTTGAAAGAGATTGTCCGTATTGTACACGAAGTGCATCCAGTTTTTGCCATAACCCTCTCAACTTTATTGCACATGCTATGTGGATGAAATGATGATTCCATGCCAACTTTCAACCTTTTCAGAGTTCATTTGAAATGCTTTTCAATTTTAGGGTGTTATAGCTCAAAATAATTAGTAAATGCATGAAAAATAACAAATGAAGTCAGAAAGAATTGAAAAATGATGATGTGGCTTTGAATGGTGCATTTTGAACACACAAAAAGTCAAGAGTTCAAATAAGTTTAAAAAAAATGAAATCCCTTTGTAACAGACGAGTTCCATATGAAATCCTGATACTTTGAGAGAGATTGTCCGTTTTGTACACGAAGTGCATCCAGTTTTTGCCGCAACCCTCTCAACTTTCTTGCACATGCTATGTGGATGAAATGATGATACCATGCCAACTTTCGACCTTTTCAGAGTTCATTTGAAATGCTTTTCAATTTTAGAGTCTTATAGCTCAAAATAATTAGTAAATGCATGAAAAATAACAAATGAAGTCAGAAAGGATTGAAAAATGATGATGTGGCTTTGAATGGTGCATTTTGAACACACAAAAAGTCAAGACTTCAAATAAGTTTTAAAAATGAAATCCCTTTGTAACAGACGAGTTTCCGTATGAAATCCTGATACTTTGAGAGAGATTGTCCGTTTTGTACACGCAGTGCATCCAGTTTTTGCCGTAACCCTCTCAACATTCTTGCACATGCTATGTGGATGAAATGATGATACCATGCCAACTTTCAACCTTTTCAGAGTTCATTTCAAACGCTTTTCAATTTTAGGGTCTTATAGCTCAAAATAATTAGTAAATGCATGAAAAATAACAAATGAAGTCAGAAAGGATTGAAAAATGATGATGTGGCTCTGAATGGTGCATTTTGAACTCACAAAAAGTCAAGAGTTCAAATAAGTTTTAAAAAATGAAATCCCTTTGTAACAGACGAGTTTTCGTATGAAATCCTGATACTTTGAAAGAGATTGTCCGTTTTGTACACGAAGTGCATCCAGTTTTTGCCGTAACCCTCTCAACTTTCTTGCACATGCTATGTGGATGAAATGATGATACCATGCCAACTTTCAACCTTTTCAGAGTTCATTTGAAATGCTTTTCAATTTTAGGGTGTTATAGCTCAAAATAATTAGTAAATGCATGAAAAATAACAAATGAAGTCAGAAATGATTGAAAAATGATGATGTGGCTTTGAATGGTGCATTTTGAACACACAAAAAGTCAAGAGTTCAAATAAGTTTTAAAAATGAAATCCCTTTGTAACAGACGAGTTTTCGTATGAAATCCTGAAACTTTGAGAGAGATTGTCCGTTTTGTACACGAAGTGCATCCAGTTTTTGCCGTAACCCTCTCAACATTCTTGCACATGCTATGTGGATGAAATGATGATACCATGCCAACTTTCAACCTTTTCAGAGTTCATTTGAAATGCTTTTAAATTTTAGGGTCTTATAGCTCAAAATAAATAGTAAATGCATGAAAAATAACAAATGAAGTCAGAAAGGATTGAAAAATCATGATGTGGCTTTGAATGGTGCATTTTGAACTCACAAAAAGTCAGGAGTTCAAATAAGTTTTAAAAAATGAAATCCCTTTGTAACAGACGAGTTTCCGTATGAAATCCTGATACTTTGAAAGAGATTGTCCGTTTTGTACACGAAGTGCATCCAGTTTTTCCCGTAACCCTCTCAACTTTCTTGCACATGCTATGTGGATGAAATGATGATACCATGCCAACTTTCAACCTTTTCAGAGTTCATTTGAAATGCTTTTCAATTTTAGGGTGTTATAGCTCAAAATAATTAGTAAATGCATGAAAAATAACAAATGAAGTCAGAAATGATTGAAAAATGATGATGTGGCTTTGAATGGTGCATTTTGAACACACAAAAAGTCAAGAGTTCAAATAAGTTTTAAAAATGAAATCCCTTTGTAACAGACGAGTTTTCGTATGAAATCCTGAAACTTTGAGAGAGATTGTCCGTTTTGTACACGAAGTGCATCCAGTTTTTGCCGTAACCCTCTCAACATTCTTGCACATGCTATGTGGATGAAATGATGATACCATGCCAACTTTCAACCTTTTCAGAGTTCATTTGAAATGCTTTTAAATTTTAGGGTCTTATAGCTCAAAATAAATAGTAAATGCATGAAAAATAACAAATGAAGTCAGAAAGGATTGAAAAATCATGATGTGGCTTTGAATGGTGCATTTTGAACTCACAAAAAGTCAGGAGTTCAAATAAGTTTTAAAAAATGAAATCCCTTTGTAACAGACGAGTTTCCGTATGAAATCCTGATACTTTGAAAGAGATTGTCCGTTTTGTACACGAAGTGCATCCAGTTTTTGCCGTAACCCTCTCAACTTTCTTGCACATGCTATGTGGATGAAATGATGATACCATGCCAACTTTCAACCTTTTCAGAGTTCATTTGAAATGCTTTTCAATTTTAGGGTGTTATAGCTCAAAATAATTAGTAAATGCATGAAAAATAACAAATGAAGTCAGAAAGGATTGAAAAATGATGATGTGGCTTTGAATGGTGCATTTTGAACACACAAAAAGTCAAGAGTTCAAATAAGTTTTAAAAATGAAATCCCTTTGTAACAGACGAGTTTCCGTATGAAATCCTGATACTTTGAGAGAGATTGTCCGTTTTGTACACGAAGTGCATCCAGTTTTTGCCGTAACCCTCTCAACATTCTTGCACATGCTATGTGGATGAAATGATGATACCATGCCAACTTTCAACCTTTTCAGAGTTCATTTCAAACGCTTTTCAATTTTAGGGTCTTATAGCTCAAAATAATTAGTAAATGCATGAAAAATAACAAATGAAGTCAGAAAGGATTGAAAAATGATGATGTGGCTCTGAATGGTGCATTTTGAACTCACAAAAAGTCAAGAGTTCAAATAAGTTTTAAAAAATGAAATCCCTTTGTAACAGACGAGTTTCCGTATGAAATCCTGATACTTTGAAAGAGATTGTCCGTTTTGTACACGAAGTGCATCCAGTTTTTGCCGTAACCCTCTCAACTTTCTTGCACATGCTATGTGGATGAAATGATGATACCATGCCAACTTTCAACCTTTTCAGAGTTCATTTGAAATGCTTTTCAATTTTAGGGTGTTATAGCTCAAAATAATTAGTAAATGCATGAAAAATAACAAATGAAGTCAGAAATGATTGAAAAATGATGATGTGGCTCTGAATGGTGCATTTGAACTCACAAAAAGTCAAGAGTTCAAATAAGTTTTAAAAAATGAAATCCCTTTGTAACAGACGAGTTTCCGTATGAAATCCTGATACTTTGAAAGAGATTGTCCGTTTTGTACACGAAGTGCATCCAGTTTTTGCCGTAACCCTCTCAACTTTCTTGCACATGCTATGTGGATGAAATGATGATACCATGCCAACTGTCAACCTTTTCAGAGTTCATTTGAAATGCTTTTCAATTTTAGGGTGTTATAGCTCAAAATAATTAGTAAATGCATGAAAAATAACAAATGAAGTCAGAAATGATTGAAAAATGATGATGTGGCTCTGAATGGTGCATTTTGAACTCACAAAAAGTCAAGAGTTCAAATAAGTTTTAAAAAATGAAATCCCTTTGTAACAGACGAGTTTCCGTATGAAATCCTGATACTTTGAAAGAGATTGTCCGTTTTGTACACGAAGTGCATCCAGTTTTTGCCGTAACCCTCTCAACTTTCTTGCACATGCAATGTGGATGAAATGATGATACCATGCCAACTTTCAACCTTTTCAGAGTTCATTTGAAATGCTTTTCAATTTTAGGGTGTTATAGCTCAAAATAATTAGTAAATGCATGAAAAATAACAAATGAAGTCAGAAATGATTGAAAAATGATGATGTGGCTTTGAATGGTGCATTTTGAACACACAAAAAGTCAAGAGTTCAAATAAGTTTTAAAAATGAAATCCCTTTGTAACAGACGAGTTTTCGTATGAAATCCTGAAACTTTGAGAGAGATTGTCCGTTTTGTACACGAAGTGCATCCAGTTTTTGCCGTAACCCTCTCAACATTCTTGCACATGCTATGTGGATGAAATGATGATACCATGCCAACTTTCAACCTTTTCAGAGTTCATTTGAAATGCTTTTCAATTTTAGGGTGTTATAGCTCAAAATAATTAGTAAATGCATGACAAATAACAAATGAAGTCAGAAATGATTGAAAAATGATGATGTGGCTCTGAATGGTGCATTTTGAACTCACAAAAAGTCAAGAGTTCAAATAAGTTTTAAAAAATGAAATCCCTTTGTAACAGACGAGTTTCCGTATGAAATCCTGATACTTTGAAAGAGATTGTCCGTTTTGTACACGAAGTGCAACCAGTTTTTGCCGTAACCCTCTCAACTTTCTTGCACATGCTATGTGGATGAAATGATGATACCATGCCAACTTTCAACCTTTTCAGAGTTCATTTGAAATGCTTTTCAATTTTAGGGTCTTATAGCTCAAAATAATTAGTAAATGCATGAAAAATAACAAATGAAGTCAGAAATGATTGAAAAATGATGATGTGGCTCTGAATGGTGCATTTTGAACTCACAAAAAGTCAAGAGTTCAAATAAGTTTTAAAAAATGAAATCCCTTTGTAACAGACGAGTTTCCGTATGAAATCCTGATACTTTGAAAGAGATTGTCCGTTTTGTACACGAAGTGCATCCAGTTTTTGCCGTAACCCTCTCAACTTTCTTGCACATGCTATGTGGATGAAATGATGATACCATGCCAACTGTCAACCTTTTCAGAGTTCATTTGAAATGCTTTTCAATTTTAGGGTGTTATAGCTCAAAATAATTAGTAAATGCATGAAAAATAACAAATGAAGTCAGAAATGATTGAAAAATGATGATGTGGCTCTGAATGGTGCATTTTGAACTCACAAAAAGTCAAGAGTTCAAATAAGTTTTAAAAAATGAAATCCCTTTGTAACAGACGAGTTTCCGTATGAAATCCTGATACTTTGAAAGAGATTGTCCGTTTTGTACACGAAGTGCATCCAGTTTTTGCCGTAACCCTCTCAACTTTCTTGCACATGCTATGTGGATGAAATGATGATACCATGCCAACTTTCAACCTTTTCAGAGTTCATTTGAAATGCTTTTCAATTTTAGGGTGTTATAGCTCAAAATAATTAGTAAATGCATGAAAAATAACAAATGAAGTCAGAAATGATTGAAAAATGATGATGTGGCTTTGAATGGTGCATTTTGAACACACAAAAAGTCAAGAGTTCAAATAAGTTTTAAAAATGAAATCCCTTTGTAACAGACGAGTTTTCGTATGAAATCCCGAAACTTTGAGAGAGATTGTCCGTTTTGTACACGAAGTGCATCCAGTTTTTGCCGTAACCCTCTCAACATTCTTGCACATGCTATGTGGATGAAATGATGATACCATGCCAACTTTCAACCTTTTCAGAGTTCATTTGAAATGCTTTTCAATTTTAGGGTGTTATAGCTCAAAATAATTAGTAAATGCATGACAAATAACAAATGAAGTCAGAAATGATTGAAAAATGATGATGTGGCTCTGAATGGTGCATTTTGAACTCACAAAAAGTCAAGAGTTCAAATAAGTTTTAAATAATGAAATCCCTTTGTAACAGACGAGTTTCCGTATGAAATCCTGATACTTTGAAAGAGATTGTCCGTTTTGTACACGAAGTGCAACCAGTTTTTGCCGTAACCCTCTCAACTTTCTTGCACATGCTATGTGGATGAAATGATGATACCATGCCAACTTTCAACCTTTTCAGAGTTCATTTGAAATGCTTTTCAATTTTAGGGTGTTATAGCTCAAAATAATTAGTAAATGCATGAAAAATAACAAATGAAGTCAGAAATGATTGAAAAATGATGATGTGGCTTTGAATGGTGCATTTTGAACACACAAAAAGTCAAGAGTTCAAATAAGTTTTAAAAATGAAATCCCTTTGTAGCAGACGAGTTTCCGTATGAAATCCTGAAACTTTGAGAGAGATTGTCCGTTTTGTACACGAAGTGCATCCAGTTTTTGCCGTAACCCTCTCAACATTCTTGCACATGCTATGTGGATGAAATGATGATACCATGCCAACTTTCAACCTTTTCAGAGTTCATTTGAAATGCTTTTCAATTTTAGGGTCTTATAGCTCAAAATAAATAGTAAATGCATGAAAAATAACAAATGAAGTCAGAAAGGATTGAAAAATGATGATGTGGCTCTGAATGGTGCATTTTGAACTCACAAAAAGTCAAGAGTTCAAATAAGTTTTAAAAAATGAAATCCCTTTGTAACAGACGAGTTTCCGTATGAAATCCTGATACTTTGAAAGAGATTGTCCGTTTTGTACACGAAGTGCATCCAGTTTTTGCCGTAACCCTCTCAACTTTTGCACATGCTATGTGGATGAAATGATGATACCATGCCAACTTTCAACCTTTTCAGAGTTCATTGAAATGCTTTTCAATTTTAGGGTCTTATACCTCAAAATAATTAATAATGAATGAAAAATAACAAATGAAGTCAGAAAGGATTGAAAAATGATGATGTGGCTTTGAATGGTGCATTTTGAACTCACAGAAAGTCAGGAGTTCAAACAAGTTTAAAAAAATGAAATCCCTTTGTAACAGACGAGTTTCCGTATGAAATCCTGATACTTTGAAAGAGATTGTCCGTTTTGTACACGAAGTGCGTCCAGTTTTTGCCGTAACCCTCTCAACTTTCTTGCACATGCTATGTGGATGAAATGATGATACCATGCCAACTTTCAACCTTTTCAGAGTTCATTTCAAACGCTTTTCAATTTTAGGGTGTTATAGCTCAAAATAATTAGTAAATGCATGAAAAATAACAAATGAAGTCAGAAAGGATTGAAAAATGATGATGTGGCTTTGAATGGTGCATTTTGAACACACAAAAAGTCAAGAGTTCAAATAAGTTTTAAAAACGAAATCCCTTTGTAACAGAGGAGTTTCCATATGAAATCCTGATACTTTGAGAGAGATTGTCCGTTTTGTACACGAAGTGCATCCAGTTTTTGCCGTAACCCTCTCAACTTTTGCACATGCTATGTGGATGAAATGATGATACCATGCCAACTTTCAACCTTTTCAGAGTTCATTGTAATGCTTTTCAATTTTAGGGTCTTATACCTCAAAATAATTAATAATGAATGAAAAATAACAAATGAAGTCAGAAAGGATAGAAAAATGATGATGTGGCTTTGAATGGTGCATTTTGAACTCACAGAAAGTCAGGAGTTCAAATAAGTTTAAAAAAAATGAAATCCCTTTGTAACAGACGAGTTTCCGTATGAAATCCTGATACTTTGAAAGAGATTGTCCGTTTTGTACAAGAAGTGCGTCCAGTTTTTGCCGTAACCCTCTCAACTTTCTTGCACATGCTATGTGGATGAAATGATGATACCATGCCAACTTTCAACCTTTTCAGAGTTCATTTCAAACGCTTTTCAATTTTAGGGTGTTATAGCTCAAAATAATTAGTAAATGCATGAAAATAACAAATGAAGTCAGAAAGGATTGAAAACTAATGATGTGGCGTTGGATGGTGCATTTTGGACACACAAAAAGTCAGGAGTTCAAATAAGTTTTAAAAAATGAAATCCCTTTGTAACAGACGAGTTTTCGTATGAAATCCTGATACTTTGAGAGAGATTGTCCGTTTTGTACACGAAGTGCATCCAGTTTTTGCCGCAACCCTCTCAACTTTCTTGCACATGCTATGTGGATGAAATGATGATACCATGCCAACTTTCAACCTTTTCAGAGTTCATTTGAAATGCTTTTCAATATTAGGGTCTTATAGCTCAAAATAATTAGTAAATGCATGAAAAATAACAAATGAAGTCAGAAAGGATTGAAAAATGATGATGTCGCTTTGAATGGGGCATTTTGAACTCACAAAAATTCAAGAGTTCAAATAAGTTTTAAAAAATGAAATACCTTTGTAACAGACGAGTTTCCGTATGAAATCCTGATACTTTGAAAGAGATTGTCCGTTTTGTACACGAAGTGCATCCAGTTTTTGCCGTAACCCTCTCAACTTTCTTGCACATGCTATGTGGATGAAATGATGATACCATGCCAACTTTCAACCTTTTCAGAGTTCATTTGAAATGCTTTTCAATTTTAGGGTGTTATAGCTCAAAATAATTAGTAAATGCATGAAAAATAACAAATGAAGTCAGAAAGGATTGAAAAATGATGATGTGGCTTTGAATGGTGCATTTTGAACACACAAAAAGTCAAGAGTTCAAATAAGTTTTAAAAATGAAATCCCTTTGTAGCAGACGAGTTTCCGTATGAAATCCTGATACTTTGAGAGAGATTGTCCGTTTTGTACACGAAGTGCATCCAGTTTTTGCCGTAACCCTCTCAACATTCTTGCACATGCTATGTGGATGAAATGATGATACCATGCCAACTTTCAACCTTTTCAGAGTTCATTTGAAATGCTTTTCAATTTTAGGGTCTTATAGCTCAAAATAAATAGTAAATGCATGAAAAATAACAAATGAAGTCAGAAAGGATTGAAAAATGATGATGTGGCTTTGAATGGTGCATTTTGAACTCACAAAAAGTCAGGAGTTCAAATAAGTTTTAAAAAATGAATTCCCTTTGTAACAGACGATTTTCCGTATGAAATCCTGATACTTTGAAAGAGATTGTCCGTTTTGTACACGAAGTGCATCCAGTTTTAGCCGTAACCCTCTCAACTTTCATGCACATGCTATGTGGATGAAATGATGATACCATGCCAACTTTCAACCTTTTCAGAGTTCATTTGAAATGCTTTTCAATTTTAGGGTCTTATAGCTCAAAATAATTAGTAAATGCATGAAAAATAACAAATGAAGTCGGAAAGGATTGAAAGATGATGATGTGGGTTTGAATGGTGCATTTTGAACAGACAAAAAGTCAGGAGTTCAAATAAGTTTTAAAAAATGAAATCCCTTTGTAACAGACGAGTTTCCATATGAAATCCTGATACTTTGAAAGAGATTGTCCGTTTTGTACACGAAGTGCATCCAGTTTTTGCCGTAACCCTCTCAACTTTCTTGCACATGCTATGTGGATGAAATGATGATACCATGCCAACTTTCAACCTTTTCAGAGTTCATTTGAAATGCTTTTCAATTTTAGGGTGTTATAGCTCAAAATAATTAGTAAATGCATGAAAAATAACAAATGAAGTCAGAAAGGATTGAAAAATGATGATGTGGCTTTGAATGGTGCATTTTGAACACACAAAAAGTCAAGAGTTCAAATAAGTTTTAAAAACGAAATCCCTTTGTAACAGAGGAGTTTCCATATGAAATCCTGATACTTTGAGAGAGATTGTCCGTTTTGTAGACGAAGTGCATCCAGTTTTTGCCGTAACCCTCTCAACTTTTGCACATGCTATGTGGATGAAATGATGATACCATGCCAACTTTCAACCTTTTCAGAGTTCATTGAAATGCTTTTCAATTTTAGGGTCTTATACCTCAAAATAATTAATAATGAATGAAAAATAACAAATGAAGTCAGAAAGGATTGAAAAATGATGATGTGGCTTTGAATGGTGCATTTTGAACTCACAGAAAGTCAGGAGTTCAAATAAGTTTAAAAAATGAAATCCCTTTGTAACAGACGAGTTTCCGTATGAAATCCTGATACTTTGAAAGAGATTGTCCGTTTTGTACACGAAGTGCATCCAGTTTTTGCCGTAACCCTCTCAACTTTCTTGCACATGCTATGTGGATGAAATGATGATACCATGCCAACTTTCAACCTTTTCAGAGTTCATTTGAAATGCTTTTCAATTTTAGGGTGTTATAGCTCAAAATAATTAGTAAATGCATGAAAAATAACAAATGAAGTCAGAAAGGATTGAAAAATGATGATGTGGCTTTGAATGGTGCATTTTGAACACACAAAAAGTCAAGAGTTCAAATAAGTTTTAAAAATGAAATCCCTTTGTAGCAGACGAGTTTCCGTATGAAATCCTGATACTTTGAGAGAGATTGTCCGTTTTGTACACGAAGTGCATCCAGTTTTTGCCGTAACCCTCTCAACATTCTTGCACATGCTATGTGGATGAAATGATGATACCATGCCAACTTTCAACCTTTTCAGAGTTCATTTGAAATGCTTTTCAATTTTAGGGTCTTATAGCTCAAAATAAATAGTAAATGCATGAAAAATAACAAATGAAGTCAGAAAGGATTGAAAAATGATGATGTGGCTTTGAATGGTGCATTTTGAACTCACAAAAAGTCAGGAGTTCAAATAAGTTTTAAAAAATGAAATCCCTTTGTAACAGACGATTTTCCGTATGAAATCCTGATACTTTGAAAGAGATTGTCCGTTTTGTACACGAAGTGCATCCAGTTTTAGCCGTAACCCTCTCAACTTTCATGCACATGCTATGTGGATGAAATGATGATACCATGCCAACTTTCAACCTTTTCAGAGTTCATTTGAAATGCTTCTCAATTTTAGGGTCTTATAGCTCAAAATAATTAGTAAATGCATGAAAAATAACAAATGAAGTCGGAAAGGATTGAAAGATGATGATGTGGGTTTGAATGGTGCATTTTGAACAGACAAAAAGTCAGGAGTTCAAATAAGTTTTAAAAAATGAAATCCCTTTGTAACAGACGAGTTTCCATATGAAATCCTGATACTTTGAAAGAGATTGTCCGTTTTGTACACGAAGTGCATCCAGTTTTTGCCGTAACCCTCTCAACTTTCTTGCACATGCTATGTGGATGAAATGATGATACCATGCCAACTTTCAACCTTTTCAGAGTTCATTTGAATTGCTTTTCAATTTTAGGGTGTTATAGCTCAAAATAATTAGTAAATGCATGAAAAATAACAAATGAAGTCAGAAAGGATTGAAAAATGATGATGTGGCTTTGAATGGTGCATTTTGAACACACAAAAAGTCAAGAGTTCAAATAAGTTTTAAAAACGAAATCCCTTTGTAACAGAGGAGTTTCCATATGAAATCCTGATACTTTGAGAGAGATTGTCCGTTTTGTAGACGAAGTGCATCCAGTTTTTGCCGTAACCCTCTCAACTTTTGCACATGCTATGTGGATGAAATGATGATACCATGCCAACTTTCAACCTTTTCAGAGTTCATTGAAATGCTTTTCAATTTTAGGGTCTTATACCTCAAAATAATTAATAATGAATGAAAAATAACAAATGAAGTCAGAAAGGATTGAAAAATGATGATGTGGCTTTGAATGGTGCATTTTGAACTCACAGAAAGTCAGGAGTTCAAATAAGTTTAAAAAAATGAAATCCCTTTGTAACAGACGAGTTTCCGTATGAAATCCTGATACTTTGAAAGAGATTGTCCGTTTTGTACACGAAGTGCATCCAGTTTTTGCCGTAACCCTCTCAACTTTCTTGCACATGCTATGTGGATGAAATGATGATACCATGCCAACTTTCAACCTTTTCAGAGTTCATTTGAAATGCTTTTCAATTTTAGGGTGTTATAGCTCAAAATAATTAGTAAATGCATGAAAAATAACAAATGAAGTCAGAAAGGATTGAAAAATGATGATGTGGCTTTGAATGGTGCATTTTGAACACACAAAAAGTCAAGAGTTCAAATAAGTTTTAAAAATGAAATCCCTTTGTAGCAGACGAGTTTCCGTATGAAATCCTGATACTTTGAGAGAGATTGTCCGTTTTGTACACGAAGTGCATCCAGTTTTTGCCGTAACCCTCTCAACATTCTTGCACATGCTATGTGGATGAAATGATGATACCATGCCTACTTTCAACCTTTTCAGAGTTCATTTGAAATGCTTTTCAATTTTAGGGTCTTATAGCTCAAAATAAATAGTAAATGCATGAAAAATAACAAATGAAGTCAGAAAGGATTGAAAAATGATGATGTGGCTTTGAATGGTGCATTTTGAACTCACAAAAAGTCAGGAGTTCAAATAAGTTTTAAAAAATGAAATCCCTTTGTAACAGACGATTTTCCGTATGAAATCCTGATACTTTGAAAGAGATTGTCCGTTTTGTACACGAAGTGCATCCAGTTTTAGCCGTAACCCTCTCAACTTTCATGCACATGCTATGTGGATGAAATGATGATACCATGCCAACTTTCAACCTTTTCAGAGTTCATTTGAAATGCTTTTCAATTTTAGGGTCTTATAGCTCAAAATAATTAGTAAATGCATGAAAAATAACAAATGAAGTCGGAAAGGATTGAAAGATGATGATGTGGGTTTGAATGGTGCATTTTGAACAGACAAAAAGTCAGGAGTTCAAATAAGTTTAAAAAAATGAAATCCCTTTGTAACAGACGAGTTTCCATATGAAATCCTGATACTTTGAAAGAGATTGTCCGTTTTGTACACGAAGTGCATCCAGTTTTTGCCGTAACCCTCTCAACTTTCTTGCACATGCTATGTGGATGAAATGATGATACCATGCCAACTTTCAACCTTTTCAGAGTTCATTTGAAATGCTTTTCAATTTTAGGGTGTTATAGCTCAAAATAATTAGTAAATGCATGAAAAATAACAAATGAAGTCAGAAAGGATTGAAAAATGATGATGTGGCTTTGAATGGTGCATTTTGAACACACAAAAAGTCAAGAGTTCAAATAAGTTTTAAAAACGAAATCCCTTTGTAACAGAGGAGTTTCCATATGAAATCCTGATACTTTGAGAGAGATTGTCCGTTTTGTAGACGAAGTGCATCCAGTTTTTGCCGTAACCCTCTCAACTTTTGCACATGCTATGTGGATGAAATGATGATACCATGCCAACTTTCAACCTTTTCAGAGTTCATTGAAATGCTTTTCAATTTTAGGGTCTTATACCTCAAAATAATTAATAATGAATGAAAAATAACAAATGAAGTCAGAAAGGATTGAACAATGATGATGTGGCTTTGAATGGTGCATTTTGAACTCACAGAAAGTCAGGAGTTCAAATAAGTTTAAAAAAATGAAATCCCTTTGTAACAGACGAGTTTCCGTATGAAATCCTGATACTTTGAAAGAGATTGTCCGTTTTGTACACGAAGTGCGTCCAGTTTTTGCCGTAACCCTCTCAACTTTCTTGCACATGCTATGTGGATGAAATGATGATACCATGCCAACTTTCAACCTTTTCAGAGTTCATTTCAAACGCTTTTCAATTTTAGGGTGTTATAGCTCAAAATAATTAGTAAATGCATGAAAAATAACAAATGAAGTCAGAAAGGATTGAAAACTGATGATGTGGCGTTGGATGGTGCATTTTGAACACACAAAAAGTCAGGAGTTCAAATAAGTTTTAAAAAATGAAATCCCTTTGTAACAGACGAGTTTTCGTATGAAATCCTGATACTTTGAGAGAGATTGTCCGTTTTGTACACGAAGTGCATCCAGTTTTTGCCGCAACCCTCTCAACTTTCTTGCACATGCTATGTGGATGAAATGATGATACCATGCCAACTTTCAACCTTTTCAGAGTTCATTTGAAATGCTTTTCAATATTAGGGTCTTATAGCTCAAAATAATTAGTAAATGCATGAAAAATAACAAATGAAGTCAGAAAGGATTGAAAAATGATGATGTGGCTTTGAATGGGGCATTTTGAACTCACAAAAATTCAAGAGTTCAAATAAGTTTTAAAAAATGAAATACCTTTGTAACAGACGAGTTTCCGTATGAAATCCTGATACTTTGAAAGAGATTGTCCATTT
This sequence comes from Aegilops tauschii subsp. strangulata, assembly GCF_002575655.3. Taxonomy (NCBI): domain Eukaryota; kingdom Viridiplantae; phylum Streptophyta; class Magnoliopsida; order Poales; family Poaceae; genus Aegilops; species Aegilops tauschii. Next base: position 15,164 of record NW_027333107.1, read on the forward strand.
TGTACACGAAGTGCATCCAGTTTTTGCCGTAACCCTCTCAACTTTCTTGCACATGCTATGTGGATGAAATGATGATACCATGCCAACTTTCAACCTTTTCAGAGTTCATTTGAAATGCTTTTCAATTTTAGGGTCTTATAGCTCAAAATAAAAAGTAAATGCATGAAAAATAACAAATGAAGTCAGAAAGGATTGAAAAATGATGATGTGGCTTTGAATGGTGCATTTTGAACACACAAAAAGTCAAGAGTTCAAATAAGTTTTAAAAATGAAATCCCTTTGTAGCAGACGAGTTTCCGTATGAAATCCTGATACTTTGAGAGAGATTGTCCGTTTTGTACACGAAGTGCATCCAGTTTTTGCCGTAACCCTCTCAACATTCTTGCACATGCTATGTGGATGAAATGATGATACCATGCCAACTTTCAACCTTTTCAGAGTTCATTTGAAATGCTTTTCAATTTTAGGGTCTTATAGCTCAAAATAATTAGTAAATGCATGAAAAATAACAAATGAAGTCAGAAAGGATTGAAAAATGATGATGTGGGTTTGAATGGTGCATTTTGAACAGACAAAAAGTCAGGAGTTCAAATAAGTTTTAAAAAATGAAATCCCTTTGTAACAGACGAGTTTCCATATGAAATCCTGATACTTTGAAAGAGATTGTCCGTTTTGTACACGAAGTGCATCCAGTTTTTGCCGTAACCCTCTCAACTTTCATGCACATGCTATGTGGATGAAATGATGATACCATGCCAACTTTCAACCTTTTCAGAGTTCATTTGAAATGCTTTTCAATTTTAGGGTGTTATAGCTCAAAATAATTAGTAAATGCATGAAAAATAACAAATGAAGTCAGAAAGGATTGAAAAATGATGATGTGGCTTTGAATGGTGCATTTTGAACACACAAAAAGTCAAGAGTTCAAATAAGTTTTAAAAACGAAATCCCTTTGTAACAGAGGAGTTTCCATATGAAATCCTGATACTTTGAGAGAGATTGTCCGTTTTGTACACGAAGTGCATCCAGTTTTTGCCGTAACCCTCTCAACTTTTGCACATGCTATGTGGATGAAATGATGATACCATGCCAACTTTCAACCTTTTCAGAGTTCATTGAAATGCTTTTCAATTTTAGGGTCTTATACCTCAAAATAATTAATAATGAATGAAAAATAACAAATGAAGTCAGAAAGGATTGAAAAATGATGATGTGGCTTTGAATGGTGCATTTTGAACTCACAGAAAGTCAGGAGTTCAAATAAGTTTAAAAAAATGAAATCCCTTTGTAACAGACGAGTTTCCGTATGAAATCCTGATACTTTGAAAGAGATTGTCCGTTTTGTACACGAAGTGCGTCCAGTTTTTGCCGTAACCCTCTCAACTTTCTTGCACATGCTATGTGGATGAAATGATGATACCATGCCAACTTTCAACCTTTTCAGAGTTCATTTCAAACGCTTTTCAATTTTAGGGTGTTATAGCTCAAAATAATTAGTAAATGCATGAAAAATAACAAATGAAGTCAGAAAGGATTGAAAACTGATGATGTGGCGTTGGATGGTGCATTTTGAACACACAAAAAGTCAGGAGTTCAAATAAGTTTTAAAAAATGAAATCCCTTTGTAACAGACGAGTTTTCGTATGAAATCCTGATACTTTGAGAGAGATTGTCCGTTTTGTACACGAAGTGCATCCAGTTTTTGCCGCAACCCTCTCAACTTTCTTGCACATGCTATGTGGATGAAATGATGATACCATGCCAACTTTCAACCTTTTCAGAGTTCATTTGAAATGCTTTTCAATATTAGGGTCTTATAGCTCAAAATAATTAGTAAATGCATGAAAAATAACAAATGAAGTCAGAAAGGATTGAAAAATGATGATGTGGCTTTGAATGGGGCATTTGAACTCACAAAAATTCAAGAGTTCAAATAAGTTTTAAAAAATGAAATACCTTTGTAACAGACGAGTTTCCGTATGAAATCCTGATACTTTGAAAGAGATTGTCCGTTTTGTACACGAAGTGCATCCAGTTTTTGCCGTAACCCTCTCAACTTTCTTGCACATGCTATGTGGATGAAATGATGATACCATGCCAACTTTCAACCTTTTCAGAGTTCATTTGAAATGCTTTTCAATTTTAGGGTGTTATAGCTCAAAATAATTAGTAAATGCATGAAAAATAACAAATGAAGTAAGAAAGGATTGAAAAATGATGATGTGGCTTTGAATGGTGCATTTTGAACACACAAAAAGTCAAGAGTTCAAATAAGTTTTAAAAATGAAATCCCTTTGTAGCAGACGAGTTTCCGTATGAAATCCTGATACTTTGAGAGAGATTGTCCGTTTTGTACACGAAGTGCATCCAGTTTTTGCCGCAACCCTCTCAACTTTCTTGCACATGCTATGTGGATGAAATGATGATACCATGCCAACTTTCAACCTTTTCAGAGTTCATTTGAAATGCTTTTCAATATTAGGGTCTTATAGCTCAAAATAATTAGTAAATGCATGAAAAATAACAAATGAAGTCAGAAAGGATTGAAAAATGATGATGTGGCTTTGAATGGGGCATTTTGAACTCACAAAAATTCAAGAGTTCAAATAAGTTTAAAAAAATGAAATACCTTTGTAACAGACGAGTTTCCGTATGAAATCCTGATACTTTGAAAGAGATTGTCCGTTTTGTACACGAAGTGCATCCAGTTTTTGCCGTAACCCTCTCAACTTTCTTGCACATGCTATGTGGATGAAATGATGATACCATGCCAACTTTCAACCTTTTCAGAGTTCATTTGAAATGCTTTTCAATTTTAGGGTGTTATAGCTCAAAATAATTAGTAAATGCATGAAAAATAACAAATGAAGTCAGAAAGGATTGAAAAATGATGATGTGGCTTTGAATGGTGCATTTTGAACACACAAAAAGTCAAGAGTTCAAATAAGTTTTAAAAAATGAAATCCCTTTGTAACAGACGAGTTTCCGTATGAAATCCTGATACTTTGAAAGAGATTGTCCGTTTTGTACACGAAGTGCGTCCAGTTTTTGCCGTAACCCTCTCAACTTTCTTGCACATGCTATGTGGATGAAATGATGATACCATGCCAACTTTCAACCTTTTCAGAGTTCATTTCAAATGCTTTTCAATTTTTGGGTGTTATAGCTCAAAATAATTAGTAAATGCATGAAAAATAACAAATGAAGTCAGAAAGGATTGAAAACTGATGATGTGGCGTTGGATGGTGCATTTTGAACACACAAAAAGTCAGGAGTTCAAATAAGTTTTAAAAAATGAAATCCCTTTGTAACAGACGAGTTTTCGTATGAAATCCTGATACTTTGAGAGAGATTGTCCGTTTTGTACACGAAGTGCATCTAGTTTTTGCCGCAACCCTCTCAACTTTCTTGCACATGCTATGTGGATGAAATGATGATACCATGCCAACTTTCAACCTTTTCAGAGTTCATTTGAAATGCTTTTCAATATTAGGGTCTTATAGCTCAAAATAATTAGTAAATGCATGAAAAATAACAAATGAAGTCAGAAAGGATTGAAAAATGATGATGTGGCTTTGAATGGGGCATTTTGAACTCACAAAAATTCAAGAGTTCAAATAAGTTTTAAAAAATGAAATACCTTTGTAACAGACTAGTTTCCGTATGAAATCCTGATACTTTGAAAGAGATTGTCCGTTTTGTACACGAAGTGCATCCAGTTTTTGCCGTAACCCTCTCAACTTTCTTGCACATGCTATGTGGATGAAATGATGATACCATGCCAACTTTCAACCTTTTCAGAGTTCATTTGAAATGCTTTTCAATATTAGGGTCTTATAGCTCAAAATAATTAGTAAATGCATGAAAAATAACAAATGAAGTCAGAAAGGATTGAAAAATGATGATGTGGCTTTGAATGGTGCATTTTGAACACACAAAAAGTCAAGAGTTCAAATAAGTTTTAAAAACGAAATCCCTTTGTAACAGAGGAGTTTCCATATGAAATCCTGATACTTTGAGAGAGATTGTCCGTTTTGTACACGAAGTGCATCCAGTTTTTGCCGTAACCCTCTCAACTTTTGCACATGCTATGTGGATGAAATGATGATACCATGCCAACTTTCAACCTTTTCAGAGTTCATTGAAATGCTTTTCAATTTTAGGGTCTTATACCTCAAAATAATTAATAATGAATGAAAAATAACAAATGAAGTCAGAAAGGATTGAAAAATGATGATGTGGCTTTGAATGGTGCATTTTGAACTCACAGAAAGTCAGGAGTTCAAATAAGTTTAAAAAAATGAAATCCCTTTGTAACAGACGAGTTTCCGTATGAAATCCTGATACTTTGAAAGAGATTGTCCGTTTTGTACACGAAGTGCGTCCAGTTTTTGCCGTAACCCTCTCAACTTTCTTGCACATGCTATGTGGATGAAATGATGATACCATGCCAACTTTCAACCTTTTCAGAGTTCATTTCAAACGCTTTTCAATTTTAGGGTGTTATAGCTCAAAATAATTAGTAAATGCATGAAAAATAACAAATGAAGTCAGAAAGGATTGAAAACTGATGATGTGGCGTTGGATGGTGCATTTTGAACACACAAAAAGTCAGGAGTTCAAATAAGTTTTAAAAAATGAAATCCCTTTGTAACAGACGAGTTTTCGTATGAAATCCTGATACTTTGAGAGAGATTGTCCGTTTTGTACACGAAGTGCATCCAGTTCTTGCCGCAACCCTCTCAACTTTCTTGCACATGCTATGTGGATGAAATGATGATACCATGCCAACTTTCAACCTTTTCAGAGTTCATTTGAAATGCTTTTCAATATTAGGGTCTTATAGCTCAAAATAATTAGTAAATGCATGAAAAATAACAAATGAAGTCAGAAAGGATTGAAAAATGATGATGTGGCTTTGAATGGGGCATTTTGAACTCACAAAAATTCAAGAGTTCAAATAAGTTTTAAAAAATGAAATACCTTTGTAACAGACGAGTTTCCGTATGAAATCCTGATACTTTGAAAGAGATTGTCCGTTTTGTACACGAAGTGCATCCAGTTTTTGCCGTAACCCTCTCAACTTTCTTGCACATGCTATGTGGATGAAATGATGATACCATGCCAACTTTCAACCTTTTCAGAGTTCATTTGAAATGCTTTTCAATTTTAGGGTGTTATAGCTCAAAATAATTAGTAAATGCATGAAAAATAACAAATGAAGTCAGAAAGGATTGAAAAATGATGATGTGGCTTTGAATGGTGCATTTTGAACACACAAAAAGTCAAGAGTTCAAATAAGTTTTAAAAATGAAATCCCTTTGTAGCAGACGAGTTTCCGTATGAAATCCTGATACTTTGAGAGAGATTGTCCGTTTTGTACACGAAGTGCATCCAGTTTTTGCCGTAACCCTCTCAACATTCTTGCACATGCTATGTGGATGAAATGATGATACCATGCCAACTTTCAACCTTTTCAGAGTTCATTTGAAATGCTTTTCAATTTTAGGGTCTTATAGCTCAAAATAAATAGTAAATGCATGAAAAATAACAAATGAAGTCAGAAAGGATTGAAAAATGATGATGTGGCTTTGAATGGTGCATTTTGAACTCACAAAAAGTCAGGAGTTCAAATAAGTTTTAAAAAATGAAATCCCTTTGTAACAGACGAGTTTCCGTATGAAATCCTGATACTTTGAAAGAGATTGTCCGTTTTGTACACGAAGTGCATCCAGTTTTTGCCGTAACCCTCTCAACTTTCATGCACATGCTATGTGGATGAAATGATGATACCATGCCAACTTTCAACCTTTTCAGAGTTCATTTGAAATGCTTTTCAATTTCAGGGTCTTATAGCTCAAAATAATTAGTAAATGCATGAAAAATAACAAATGAAGTCGGAAAGGATTGAAAGATGATGATGTGGGTTTGAATGGTGCATTTTGAACACACAAAAAGTCAGGAGTTAAAATAAGTTTTAAAAAATGAAATCCCTTTGTAACAGACGAGTTTCCATATGAAATCCTGATACTTTGAAAGAGATTGTCCGTTTTGTACACGAAGTGCATCCAGTTTTTGCCGTAACCCTCTCAACTTTCTTGCACATGCTATGTGGATGAAATGATGATACCATGCCAACTTTCAACCTTTTCAGAGTTCATTTGAAATGCTTTTCAATTTTAGGGTGTTATAGCTCAAAATAATTAGTAAATGCATGAAAAATAACAAATGAAGTCAGAAAGGATTGAAAAATGATGATGTGGCTTTGAATGGTGCATTCTGAACACACAAAAAGTCAAGAGTTCAAATAAGTTTTAAAAACGAATTCCCTTTGTAACACACGAGTTTCCATATGAAATCCTGATACTTTGAGAGAGATTGTCCGTTTTGTACACGAAGTGCATCCAGTTTTTGCCGTAACCCTCTCAACTTTTGCACATGCTATGTGGATCAAATGATGATACCATGCCAACTTTCAACCTTTTCAGAGTTCATTGAAATGCTTTTCAATTTTAGGGTCTTATACCTCAAAATAATTAATAATGAATGAAAAATAACAAATGAAGTCAGAAAGGATTGAAAAATGATGATGTGGCTTTGAATGGTGCATTTTGAACTCACAAAAAGTCAGGAGTTCAAATAAGTTTTAAAAAATGAAATCCCTTTGTAACAGACGAGTTTCCGTATGAAATCCTGATACTTTGAAAGAGATTGTCCGTTTTGTACACGAAGTGCGTCCAGTTTTTGCCGTAACCCTCTCAACTTTCTTGCACATGCTATGTGGATGAAATGATGATACCATGCCAACTTTCAACCTTTTCAGAGTTCATTTCAAACGCTTTTCAATTTTAGGGTGTTATAGCTCAAAATAATTAGTAAATGCATGAAAAATAACAAATGAAGTCAGAAAGGATTGAAAACTGATGATGTGGCGTTGGATGGTGCATTTTGAACACACAAAAAGTCAGGAGTTCAAATAAGTTTTAAAAAATGAAATCCCTTTGTAACAGACGAGTTTTCGTATGAAATCCTGATACTTTGAGAGAGATTGTCCGTTTTGTACACGAAGTGCATCCAGTTTTTGCCGCAACCCTCTCAACTTTCTTGCACATGCTATGTGGATGAAATGATGATACCATGCCGACTTTCAACCTTTTCAGAGTTCACTTGAAATGCTTTTCAATATTATGGTCTTATAGCTCAAAATAATTAGTAAATGCATGAAAAATAACAAATGAAGTCAGAAAGGATTGAAAAATGATGATGTGGCTTTGAATGGGGCATTTTGAACTCACAAAAATTCAAGAGTTCAAATAAGTTTTAAAAAATGAAATACCTTTGTAACAGACGAGTTTCCGTATGAAATCCTGATACTTTGAAATTGATTGTCCGTTTTGTACACGAAGTGCATCCAGTTTTTGCCGTAACCCTCTCAACTTTCTTGCACATGCTATGTGGATGAAATGATGATACCATGCCAACTTTCAACCTTTTCAGAGTTCATTTGAAATGCTTTTCAATTTTAGGGTGTTATAGCTCAAAATAATTAGTAAATGCATGAAAAATAACAAATGAAGTCAGAAAGGATTGAAAAATGATGATGTGGCTTTGAATGGTGCATTTTGAACACACAAAAAGTCAAGAGTTCAAATAAGTTTTAAAAACGAAATCCCTTTGTAACAGAGGAGTTTCCATATGAAATCCTGATACTTTGAGAGAGATTGTCCGTTTTGTACACGAAGTGCATCCAGTTTTTGCCGTAACCCTCTCAACTTTTGCACATGCTATGTGGATGAAATGATGATACCATGCCAACTTTCAACCTTTTCAGAGTCCATTGAAATGCTTTTCAATTTTAGGGTCTTATACCTCAAAATAATTAACAATGAATGAAAAATAACAAATGAAGTCAGAAAGGATTGAAAAATGATGATGTGGCTTTGAATGGTGCATTTTGAACTCACAGAAAGTCAGGAGTTCAAATAAGTTTAAAAAAATGAAATCCCTTTGTAACAGACGAGTTTTCGTATGAAATCCTGATACTTTGAAAGAGATTGTCCGTTTTGTACACGAAGTGCGTCCAGTTTTTGCCGTAACCCTCTCAACTTTCTTGCACATGCTATGTGGATGAAATGATGATACCATGCCAACTTTCAACCTTTTCAGAGTTCATTTCAAACGCTTTTCAATTTTAGGGTGTTATAGCTCAAAATAATTAGTAAATGCATGAAAAATAACAAATGAAGTCAGAAAGGATTGAAAACTGATGATGTGGCGTTGGATGGTGCATTTTGAACACACAAAAAGTCAGGAGTTCAAATAAGTTTTAAAAAATGAAATCCCTTTGTAACAGACGAGTTTTCGTATGAAATCCTGATACTTTGAGAGAGATTGTCCGTTTTGTACACGAAGTGCATCCAGTTTTTGCCGCAACCCTCTCAACTTTCTTGCACATGCTATGTGGATGAAATGATGATACCATGCCAACTTTCAACCTTTTCAGAGTTCATTTGAAATGCTTTTCAATTTTAGGGTGTTATAGCTCAAAATAATTAGTAAATGCATGAAAAATAACAAATGAAGTCAGAAAGGATTGAAAAATGATGATGTGGCTTTGAATGGTGCATTTTGAACACACAAAAAGTCAAGAGTTCAAATAAGTTTTAAAAATGAAATCCCTTTGTAGCAGACGAGTTTCCGTATGAAATCCTGATACTTTGAGAGAGATTGTCCGTTTTGTACACGAAGTGCATCCAGTTTTTGCCGTAACCCTCTCAACATTCTTGCACATGCTATGTGGATGAAATGATGATACCATGCCAACTTTCAACCTTTTCAGAGTTCATTTGAAATGCTTTTCAATTTTAGGGTCTTATAACTCAAAATAAATAGTAAATGCATGAAAAATAACAAATGAAGTCAGAAAGGATTGAAAAATGATGATGTGGCTTTGAATGGTGCATTTTGAACTCACAAAAAGTCAGGAGTTCAAATAAGTTTTAAAAAATGAAATCCCTTTGTAACAGACGAGTTTCCGTATGAAATCCTGATACTTTGAAAGAGATTGTCCGTTTTGTACACGAAGTGCATCCAGTTTTTGCCGTAACCCTCTCAACTTTCATGCACATGCTATGTGGATGAAATGATGATACCATGCCAACTTTCAACCTTTTCAGAGTTCATTTGAAATGCTTTTCAATTTCAGGGTCTTATAGCTCAAAATAATTAGTAAATGCATGAAAAATAACAAATGAAGTCGGAAAGGATTGAAAGATGATGATGTGGGTTTGAATGGTGCATTTTGAACACACAAAAAGTCAGGAGTTAAAATAAGTTTTAAAAAATGAAATCCCTTTGTAACAGACGAGTTTCCATATGAAATCCTGATACTTTGAAAGAGATTGTCCGTTTTGTACACGAAGTGCATCCAGTTTTTGCCGTAACCCTCTCAACTTTCTTGCACATGCTATGTGGATGAAATGATGATACCATGCCAACTTTCAACCTTTTCAGAGTTCATTTGAAATGCTTTTCAATTTTAGGGTGTTATAGCTCAAAATAATTAGTAAATGCATGAAAAATAACAAATGAAGTCAGAAAGGATTGAAAAATGATGATGTGGCTTTGAATGGTGCATTTTGAACACACAAAAAGTCAAGAGTTCAAATAAGTTTTAAAAACGAAATCCCTTTGTAACACACGAGTTTCCATATGAAATCCTGATACTTTGAGAGAGATTGTCCGTTTTGTACACGAAGTGCATCCAGTTTTTGCCGTAACCCTCTCAACTTTTGCACATGCTATGTGGATGAAATGATGATACCATGCCAACTTTCAACCTTTTCAGAGTTCATTGAAATGCTTTTCAATTTTAGGGTCTTATACCTCAAAATAATTAATAATGAATGAAAAATAACAAATGAAGTCAGAAAGGATTGAAAAATGATGATGTGGCTTTGAATGGTGCATTTTGAACTCACAAAAAGTCAGGAGTTCAAATAAGTTTAAAAAAATGAAATCCCTTTGTAACAGACGAGTTTCCGTATGAAATCCTGATACTTTGAAAGAGATTGTCCGTTTTGTACACGAAGTGCGTCCAGTTTTTGCCGTAACCCTCTCAACTTTCTTGCACATGCTATGTGGATGAAATGATGATACCATGCCAACTTTCAACCTTTTCAGAGTTCATTTCAAACGCTTTTCAATTTTAGGGTGTTATAGCTCAAAATAATTAGTAAATGCATGAAAAATAACAAATGAAGTCAGAAAGGATTGAAAAATGATGATGTGGCTTTGGATGGTGCATTTTGAACACACAAAAAGTCAGGAGTTCAAATAAGTTTTAAAAAATGAAATCCCTTTGTAACAGACGAGTTTTCGTATGAAATTCTGATACTTTGAGAGAGATTGTCCGTTTTGTACACGAAGTGCATCCAGTTTTTGCCGCAACCCTCTCAACTTTCTTGCACATGCTATGTGGATGAAATGATGATACCATGCCAAGTTTCAACCTTTTCAGAGTTCATTTGAAATGCTTTTCAATTTTAGGGTGTTATAGCTCAAAATAATTAGTAAATGCAGGAAAAATAACAAATGAAGTCAGAAAGGATTGAAAAATGATGATGTGGCTTTGAATGGTGCATTTTGAACACACAAAAAGTCAAGAGTTCAAATAAGTTTTAAAAACGAAATCCCTTTGTAACAGACGAGTTTCCATATGAAATCCTGATACTTTGAGAGAGATTGTCCGTTTTGTACACGAAGTGCATCCAGTTTTTGCCCTAACCCTCTCAACTTTTGCACATGCTATGTGGATGAAATGATGATACCATGCCAACTTTCAACCTTTTCAGAGTTCATTGAAATGCTTTTCAACTTTAGGGTCTTATACCTCAAAATAATTAATAATGAATGAAAAATAACAAATGAAGTCAGAAAGGATTGAAAAATGATGATGTGGCTTTGAATGGTGCATTTTGAACTCACAAAAAGTCAGGAGTTCAAATAAGTTTACAAAAATGAAATCCCTTTGTAACAGACGAGTTTCCGTATGAAATCTTGATACTTTGAAAGAGATTGTCCGTTTTGTACACGAAGTGCGTCCAGTTTTTGCCGTAACCCTCTCAACTTTCTTGCACATGCTATGTGGATGAAATGATGATACCATGCCAACTTTCAACCTTTTCAGAGTTCATTTCAAACGCTTTTCAATTTTAGGGTGTTATAGCTCAAAATAATTAGTAAATGCATGAAAAATAACAAATGAAGTCAGAAAGGATTGAAAAATGATGATGTGGCTTTGGATGGTGCATTTTGAACCCACAAAAAGTCAGGAGTTCAAATAAGTTTTAAAAAATGAAATCCCTTTGTAACAGACGAGTTTTCGTATGAAATCCTGATACTTTGAGAGAGATTGTCCGTTTTGTACACGAAGTGCATCCAGTTTTTGCCGCAACCCTCTCAACTTTCTTGCACATGCTATGTGGATGAAATGATGATACCATGCCAACTTTCAACCTTTTCAGAGTTCATTTGAAATGCTTTTCAATTTTAGGGTCTTATAGCTCAAAATAATTAGTAAATGCATGAAAAATAACAAATGAAGTCAGAAAGGATTGAAAAATGATGATGTGGCTTTGAATGGGGCATTTTGAACTCACAAAAAGTCAAGAGTTCAAATAAGTTTTAAAAATGAAATACCTTTGTAACAGACGAGTTTCCGTATGAAATCCTGATACTTTGAAAGAGATTGTCCGTTTTGTACACGAAGTGCATCCAGTTTTTGCCGTAACCCTCTCAACTTTCATGCACATGCTATGTGGATGAAATTATGATACCATGCCAACTTTCAACCTTTTCAGAGTTCATTTGAAATGCTTTTCAATTTTAGGGTCTTATAGCTCAAAATAATTAGTAAATACATGAAAAATAACAAATGAAGTCGGAAAGGATTGAAAGATGATGATGTGGGTTTCAATGGTGCATTTTGAACACACAAAAAGTCAGGAGTTCAAATAAGTTTTAAAAAATGAAATCCCTTTGTAACAGACGAGTTTCCATATGAAATCCTGATACTTTGAAAGAGATTGTCCGTTTTGTACACGAAGTGCATCCAGTTTTTGCCGTAACCCTCTCAACTTTCTTGCACATGCTATGTGGATGAAATGATGATACCATGCCAACTTTCAACCTTTTCAGAGTTCATTTGAAATGCTTTTCAATTTTAGGGTGTTATAGCTCAAAATAATTAGTAAATGCATGAAAAATAACAAATGAAGTCAGAAAGGATTGAAAAATGATGATGTGGCTTTGAATGGTGCATTTTGAACACACAAAAAGTCAAGAGTTCAAATAAGTTTTAAAAACGAAATCCCTTTGTAACAGACGAGTTTCCATATGAAATCCTGATACTTTGAGAGAGATTGTCCGTTTTGTACACGAAGTGCATCCAGTTTTTGCCGTAACCCTCTCAACTTTCTTGCACATGCTATGTGGATGAAATGATGATACCATGCCAACTTTCAACCTTTTCAGAGTTCATTTCAAACGCTTTTCGATTTTAGGGTGTTATAGCTCAAAATAATTAGTAAATGCATGAAAAATAACAAATGAAGTCAGAAAGGATTGAAAAATGATGATGTGGCTTTGGATGGTGCATTTTGAACACACAAAAAGTCAGGAGTTCAAATAAGTTTAAAAAAATGAAATCCCTTTGTAACAGACGAGTTTTCGTATGAAATCCTGATACTTTGAGAGAGATTGTCCGTTTTGTACACGAAGTGCATCCAGTTTTTGCCGCAACCCTCTCAACTTTCTTGCACATGCTATGTGGATGAAATGATGATACCATGCCAAGTTTCAACCTTTTCAGAGTTCATTTGAAATGCTTTTCAATTTTAGGGTGTTATAGCTCAAAATAATTAGTAAATGCAGGAAAAATAACAAATGAAGTCAGAAAGGATTGAAAAATGATGATGTGGCTTTGAATGGTGCATTTTGAACACACAAAAAGTCAAGAGTTCAAATAAGTTTTGAAAACGAAATCCCTTTGTAACAGACGAGTTTCCATATGAAATCCTGATACTTTGAGAGAGATTGTCCGTTTTGTACACGAAGTGGCATCCAGTTTTTGCCGTAACCCTCTCAACTTTTGCACATGCTATGTGGATGAAATGATGATACCATGCCAACTTTCAACCTTTTCAGAGTTCATTGAAATGCTTTTCAATTTTAGGGTCTTATACCTCAAAATAATTAATAATGAATGAAAAATAACAAATGAAGTCAGAAAGGATTGAAAAATGATGATGTGGCTTTGAATGGTGCATTTTGAACACACAAAAAGTCAAGAGTTCAAATAAGTTTTAAAACGAAATCCCTTTGTAGCAGACGAGTTTCCGTATGAAATCCTGATACTTTGAAATTGATTGTCCGTTTTGTACACGAAGTGCATCCAGTTTTTGCCGTAACCCTCTCAACTTTCTTGCACATGCTATGTGGATGAAATGATGATACCATGCCAACTTTCAACCTTTTCAGAGTTCATTTGAAATGCTTTTCAATTTTAGGGTGTTATAGCTCAAAATAATTAGTAAATGCATGAAAAATAACAAATGAAGTCAGAAAGGATTGAAAAATGATGATGTGGCTTTGAATGGTGCATTTTGAACACACAAAAAGTCAAGAGTTCAAATAAGTTTTAAAAACGAAATCCCTTTGTAACAGAGGAGTTTCCATATGAAATCCTGATACTTTGAGAGAGATTGTCCGTTTTGTACACGAAGTGCATCCAGTTTTTGCCGTAACCCTCTCAACTTTTGCACATGCTATGTGGATGAAATGATGATACCATGCCAACTTTCAACCTTTTCAGAGTCCATTGAAATGCTTTTCAATTTTAGGGTCTTATACCTCAAAATAATTAACAATGAATGAAAAATAACAAATGAAGTCAGAAAGGATTGAAAAATGATGATGTGGCTTTGAATGGTGCATTTTGAACTCACAGAAAGTCAGGAGTTCAAATAAGTTTAAAAAAATGAAATCCCTTTGTAACAGACGAGTTTTCGTATGAAATCCTGATACTTTGAAAGAGATTGTCCGTTTTGTACACGAAGTGCGTCCAGTTTTTGCCGTAACCCTCTCAACTTTCTTGCACATGCTATGTGGATGAAATGATGATACCATGCCAACTTTCAACCTTTTCAGAGTTCATTTCAAACGCTTTTCAATTTTAGGGTGTTATAGCTCAAAATAATTAGTAAATGCATGAAAAATAACAAATGAAGTCAGAAAGGATTGAAAACTGATGATGTGGCGTTGGATGGTGCATTTTGAACACACAAAAAGTCAGGAGTTCAAATAAGTTTTAAAAAATGAAATCCCTTTGTAACAGACGAGTTTTCGTATGAAATCCTGATACTTTGAGAGAGATTGTCCGTTTTGTACACGAAGTGCATCCAGTTTTTGCCGCAACCCTCTCAACTTTCTTGCACATGCTATGTGGATGAAATGATGATACCATGCCAACTTTCAACCTTTTCAGAGTTCATTTGAAATGCTTTTCAATTTTAGGGTGTTATAGCTCAAAATAATTAGTAAATGCATGAAAAATAACAAATGAAGTCAGAAAGGATTGAAAAATGATGATGTGGCTTTGAATGGTGCATTTTGAACACACAAAAAGTCAAGAGTTCAAATAAGTTTTAAAAATGAAATCCCTTTGTAGCAGACGAGTTTCCGTATGAAATCCTGATACTTTGAGAGAGATTGTCCGTTTTGTACACGAAGTGCATCCAGTTTTTGCCGTAACCCTCTCAACATTCTTGCACATGCTATGTGGATGAAATGATGATACCATGCCAACTTTCAACCTTTTCAGAGTTCATTTGAAATGCTTTTCAATTTTAGGGTCTTATAGCTCAAAATAAATAGTAAATGCATGAAAAATAACAAATGAAGTCAGAAAGGATTGAAAAATGATGATGTGGCTTTGAATGGTGCATTTTGAACTCACAAAAAGTCAGGAGTTCAAATAAGTTTTAAAAAATGAAATCCCTTTGTAACAGACGAGTTTCCGTATGAAATCCTGATACTTTGAAAGAGATTGTCCGTTTTGTACACGAAGTGCATCCAGTTTTTGCCGTAACCCTCTCAACTTTCATGCACATGCTATGTGGATGAAATGATGATACCATGCCAACTTTCAACCTTTTCAGAGTTCATTTGAAATGCTTTTCAATTTCAGGGTCTTATAGCTCAAAATAATTAGTAAATGCATGAAAAATAACAAATGAAGTCGGAAAGGATTGAAAGATGATGATGTGGGTTTGAATGGTGCATTTTGAACACACAAAAAGTCAGGAGTTAAATAAGTTTTAAAAAATGAAATCCCTTTGTAACAGACGAGTTTCCATATGAAATCCTGATACTTTGAAAGAGATTGTCCGTTTTGTACACGAAGTGCATCCAGTTTTTGCCGTAACCCTCTCAACTTTCTTGCACATGCTATGTGGATGAAATGATGATACCATGCCAACTTTCAACCTTTTCAGAGTTCATTTGAAATGCTTTTCAATTTTAGGGTGTTATAGCTCAAAATAATTAGTAAATGCATGAAAAATAACAAATGAAGTCAGAAAGGATTGAAAAATGATGATGTGGCTTTGAATGGTGCATTTTGAACACACAAAAAGTCAAGAGTTCAAATAAGTTTTAAAAACGAAATCCCTTTGTAACACACGAGTTTCCATATGAAATCCTGATACTTTGAGAGAGATTGTCCGTTTTGTACACGAAGTGCATCCAGTTTTTGCCGTAACCCTCTCAACTTTTGCACATGCTATGTGGATGAAATGATGATACCATGCCAACTTTCAACCTTTTCAGAGTTCATTGAAATGCTTTTCAATTTTAGGGTCTTATACCTCAAAATAATTAATAATGAATGAAAAATAACAAATGAAGTCAGAAAGGATTGAAAAATGATGATGTGGCTTTGAATGGTGCATTTTGAACTCACAAAAAGTCAGGAGTTCAAATAAGTTTAAAAAAATGAAATCCCTTTGTAACAGACGAGTTTCCGTATGAAATCCTGATACTTTGAAAGAGATTGTCCGTTTTGTACACGAAGTGCGTCCAGTTTTTGCCGTAACCCTCTCAACTTTCTTGCACATGCTATGTGGATGAAATGATGATACCATGCCAACTTTCAACCTTTTCAGAGTTCATTTCAAACGCTTTTCAATTTTAGGGTGTTATAGCTCAAAATAATTAGTAAATGCATGAAAAATAACAAATGAAGTCAGAAAGGATTGAAAAATGATGATGTGGCTTTGGATGGTGCATTTTGAACACACAAAAAGTCAGGAGTTCAAATAAGTTTTAAAAAATGAAATCCCTTTGTAACAGACGAGTTTTCGTATGAAATTCTGATACTTTGAGAGAGATTGTCCGTTTTGTACACGAAGTGCATCCAGTTTTTGCCGCAACCCTCTCAACTTTCTTGCACATGCTATGTGGATGAAATGATGATACCATGCCAAGTTTCAACCTTTTCAGAGTTCATTGAAATGCTTTTCAATTTTAGGGTGTTATAGCTCAAAATAATTAGTAAATGCAGGAAAAATAACAAATGAAGTCAGAAAGGATTGAAAAATGATGATGTGGCTTTGAATGGTGCATTTTGAACACACAAAAAGTCAAGAGTTCAAATAAGTTTTAAAAACGAAATCCCTTTGTAACAGACGAGTTTCCATATGAAATCCTGATACTTTGAGAGAGATTGTCCGTTTTGTACACGAAGTGCATCCAGTTTTTGCCCTAACCCTCTCAACTTTTGCACATGCTATGTGGATGAAATGATGATACCATGCCAACTTTCAACCTTTTCAGAGTTCATTGAAATGCTTTTCAACTTTAGGGTCTTATACCTCAAAATAATTAATAATGAATGAAAAATAACAAATGAAGTCAGAAAGGATTGAAAAATGATGATGTGGCTTTGAATGGTGCATTTTGAACTCACAAAAAGTCAGGAGTTCAAATAAGTTTACAAAAATGAAATCCCTTTGTAACAGACGAGTTTCCGTATGAAATCTTGATACTTTGAAAGAGATTGTCCGTTTTGTACACGAAGTGCGTCCAGTTTTTGCCGTAACCCTCTCAACTTTCTTGCACATGTTATGTGGATGAAATGATGATACCATGCCAACTTTCAACCTTTTCAGAGTTCATTTCAAACGCTTTTCAATTTTAGGGTGTTATAGCTCAAAATAATTAGTAAATGCATGAAAAATAACAAATGAAGTCAGAAAGGATTGAAAAATGATGATGTGGCTTTGGATGGTGCATTTTGAACCCACAAAAAGTCAGGAGTTCAAATAAGTTTTAAAAAATGAAATCCCTTTGTAACAGACGAGTTTTCGTATGAAATCCTGATACTTTGAGAGAGATTGTCCGTTTTGTACACGAAGTGCATCCAGTTTTTGCCGCAACCCTCTCAACTTTCTTGCACATGCTATGTGGATGAAATGATGATACCATGCCAACTTTCAACCTTTTCAGAGTTCATTTGAAATGCTTTTCAATTTTAGGGTCTTATAGCTCAAAATAATTAGTAAATGCATGAAAAATAACAAATGAAGTCAGAAAGGATTGAAAAATGATGATGTGGCTTTGAATGGGGCATTTTGAACTCACAAAAAGTCAAGAGTTCAAATAAGTTTTAAAAAATGAAATACCTTTGTAACAGACGAGTTTCCGTATGAAATCCTGATACTTTGAAAGAGATTGTCCGTTTTGTACACGAAGTGCATCCAGTTTTTGCCGTAACCCTCTCAACTTTCATGCACATGCTATGTGGATGAAATTATGATACCATGCCAACTTTCAACCTTTTCAGAGTTCATTTGAAATGCTTTTCAATTTTAGGGTCTTATAGCTCAAAATAATTAGTAAATACATGAAAAATAACAAATGAAGTCGGAAAGGATTGAAAGATGATGATGTGGGTTTCAATGGTGCATTTTGAACACACAAAAAGTCAGGAGTTCAAATAAGTTTTAAAAAATGAAATCCCTTTGTAACAGACGAGTTTCCATATGAAATCCTGATACTTTGAAAGAGATTGTCCGTTTTGTACACGAAGTGCATCCAGTTTTTGCCGTAACCCTCTCAACTTTCTTGCACATGCTATGTGGATGAAATGATGATACCATGCCAACTTTCAACCTTTTCAGAGTTCATTTGAAATGCTTTTCAATTTTAGGGTGTTATAGCTCAAAATAATTAGTAAATGCATGAAAAATAACAAATGAAGTCAGAAAGGATTGAAAAATGATGATGTGGCTTTGAATGGTGCATTTTGAACACACAAAAAGTCAAGAGTTCAAATAAGTTTTAAAAACGAAATCCCTTTGTAACAGACGAGTTTCCATATGAAATCCTGATACTTTGAGAGAGATTGTCCGTTTTGTACACGAAGTGCATCCAGTTTTTGCCGTAACCCTCTCAACTTTTGCACATGCTATGTGGATGAAATGATGATACCATGCCAACTTTCAACCTTTTCAGAGTTCATTGAAATGCTTTTCAATTTTAGGGTCTTATACCTCAAAATAATTAATAATGAATGAAAAATAACAAATGAAGTCAGAAAGGATTGAAAAATGATGATGTGGCTTTGAATGGTGCATTTTGAACTCACAAAAAGTCAGGAGTTCAAATAAGTTTAAAAAAATGAAATCCCTTTGTAACAGACGAGTTTCCGTATGAAATCCTGATACTTTGAAAGAGATTGTCCGTTTTGTACACGAAGTGCGTCCAGTTTTTGCCGTAACCCTCTCAACTTTCTTGCACATGCTATGTGGATGAAATGATGATACCATGCCAACTTTCAACCTTTTCAGAGTTCATTTCAAACGCTTTTCGATTTTAGGGTGTTATAGCTCAAAATAATTAGTAAATGCATGAAAAATAACAAATGAAGTCAGAAAGGATTGAAAAATGATGATGTGGCTTTGGATGGTGCATTTTGAACACACAAAAAGTCAGGAGTTCAAATAAGTTTTAAAAAATGAAATCCCTTTGTAACAGACGAGTTTTCGTATGAAATCCTGATACTTTGAGAGAGATTGTCCGTTTTGTACACGAAGTGCATCCAGTTTTTGCCGCAACCCTCTCAACTTTCTTGCACATGCTATGTGGATGAAATGATGATACCATGCCAAGTTTCAACCTTTTCAGAGTTCATTTGAAATGCTTTTCAATTTTAGGGTGTTATAGCTCAAAATAATTAGTAAATGCAGGAAAAATAACAAATGAAGTCAGAAAGGATTGAAAAATGATGATGTGGCTTTGAATGGTGCATTTTGAACACACAAAAAGTCAAGAGTTCAAATAAGTTTTGAAAACGAAATCCCTTTGTAACAGACGAGTTTCCATATGAAATCCTGATACTTTGAGAGAGATTGTCCGTTTTGTACACGAAGTGCATCCAGTTTTTGCCGTAACCCTCTCAACTTTTGCACATGCTATGTGGATGAAATGATGATACCATGCCAACTTTCAACCTTTTCAGAGTTCATTGAAATGCTTTTCAATTTTAGGGTCTTATACCTCAAAATAATTAATAATGAATGAAAAATAACAAATGAAGTCAGAAAGGATTGAAAAATGATGATGTGGCTTTGAATGGTGCATTTTGAACTCACAAAAAGTCAGGAGTTCAAATAAGTTTAAAAAAATGAAATCCCTTTGTAACAGACGAGTTTCCGTATGAAATCCTGATACTTTGAAAGAGATTGTCCGTTTTGTACACGAAGTGCGTCCAGTTTTTGCCGTAACCCTCTCAACTTTCTTGCACATGCTATGTGGATGAAATGATGATACCATGCCAACTTTCAACCTTTTCAGAGTTCATTTCAAACGCTTTTCAATTTTAGGGTGTTATAGCTCAAAATAATTAGTAAATGCATGAAAAATAACAAATGAAGTCAGAAAGGATTGAAAAATGATGATGTGGCTTTGGATGGTGCATTTTGAACACACAAAAAGTCAGGAGTTCAAATAAGTTTTAAAAAATGAAATCCCTTTGTAACAGACGAGTTTTCGTATGAAATCCTGATACTTTGAGAGAGATTGTCCGTTTTGTACACGAAGTGCATCCAGTTTTTGCCGCAACCCTCTCAACTTTCTTGCACATGCTATGTGGATGAAATGATGATACCATGCCAACTTTCAACCTTTTCAGAGTTCATTTGAAATGCTTTTCAATTTTAGGGTCTTATAGCTCAAAATAATTAGTAAATGCATGAAAAATAACAAATGAAGTCAGAAAGGATTTAAAAATGATGATGTGGCTTTGAATGGGGCATTTTGAACTCACAAAAAGTCAAGAGTTCAAATAAGTTTAAAAAAATGAAATACCTTTGTAACAGACGAGTTTCCGTATGAAATCCTGATACTTTGAAAGAGATTGTCCGTTTTGTACACGAAGTGCATCCAGTTTTTGCCGTAACCCTCTCAACTTTCTTGCACATGCTATGTGGATGAAATGATGATACCATGCCAACTTTCAACCTTTTCAGAGTTCATTTGAAATGCTTTTCAATTTTAGGGTGTTATAGCTCAAAATAATTAGTAAATGCATGAAAAATAACAAATGAAGTCAGAAAGGATTGAAAAATGATGATGTGGCTTTGAATGGTGCATTTTGAACACACAAAAAGTCAAGAGTTCAAATAAGTTTTAAAAACGAAATCCCTTTGTAACAGACGAGTTTCCATATGAAATCCTGATACTTTGAGAGAGATTGTCCGTTTTGTACACGAAGTGCATCCAGTTTTTGCCGTAACCCTCTCAACTTTTGCACATGCTATGTGGATGAAATGATGATACCATGCCAACTTTCAACCTTTTCAGAGTTCATTGAAATGCTTTTCAATTTTAGGGTCTTATACCTCAAAATAATTAATAATGAATGAAAAATAACAAATGAAGTCAGAAAGGATTGAAAAATGATGATGTGGCTTTGAATGGTGCATTTTGAACTCACAAAAAGTCAGGAGTTCAAATAAGTTTAAAAAAATGAAATCCCTTTGTAACAGACGAGTTTCCGTATGAAAACCTGATACTTTGAAAGAGATTGTCCGTTTTGTACACGAAGTGCGTCCAGTTTTTGCCGTAACCCTCTCAACTTTCTTGCACATGCTATGTGGATGAAATGATGATACCATGCCAACTTTCAACCTTTTCAGAGTTCATTTCAACCGCTTTTCGATTTTAGGGTGTTATAGCTCAAAATAATTAGTAAATGCATGAAAAATAACAAATGAAGTCAGAAAGGATTGAAAAATGATGATGTGGCTTTGGATGGTGCATTTTGAACACACAAAAAGTCAGGAGTTCAAATAAGTTTAAAAAAATGAAATCCCTTTGTAACAGACGAGTTTTCGTATGAAATCCTGATACTTTGAGAGAGATTGTCCGTTTTGTACACGAAGTGCATCCAGTTTTTGCCGCAACCCTCTCAACTTTCTTGCACATGCTATGTGGATGAAATGATGATACCATGCCAAGTTTCAACCTTTTCAGAGTTCATTTGAAATGCTTTTCAATTTTAGGGTGTCATAGCTCAAAATAATTAGTAAATGCAGGAAAAATAACAAATGAAGTCAGAAAGGATTGAAAAATGATGATGTGGCTTTGAATGGTGCATTTTGAACACACAAAAAGTCAAGAGTTCAAATAAGTTTTGAAAACGAAATCCCTTTGTAACAGACGAGTTTCCATATGAAATCCTGATACTTTGAGAGAGATTGTCCGTTTTGTACACGAAGTGCATCCAGTTTTTGCCCTAACCCTCTCAACTTTTGCACATGCTATGTGGATGAAATGATGATACCATGCCAACTTTCAACCTTTTCAGAGTTCATTGAAATGCTTTTCAATTTTAGGGTCTTATACCTCAAAATAATTAATAATGAATGAAAAATAACAAATGAAGTCAGAAAGGATTGAAAAATGATGATGTGGCTTTGAATGGTGCATTTTGAACTCACAAAAAGTCAGGAGTTCAAATAAGTTTAAAAAAATGAAATCCCTTTGTAACAGACGAGTTTCCGTATGAAATCCTGATACTTTGAAAGAGATTGTCCGTTTTGTACACGAAGTGCGTCCAGTTTTTGCCGTAACCCTCTCAACTTTCTTGCACATGCTATGTGGATGAAATGATGATACCATGCCAACTTTCAACCTTTTCAGAGTTCATTTCAAACGCTTTTCAATTTTAGGGTGTTATAGCTCAAAATAATTAGTAAATGCATGAAAAATAACAAATGAAGTCAGAAAGGATTGAAAAATGATGATGTGGCTTTGGATGGTGCATTTTGAACACACAAAAAGTCAGGAGTTCAAATAAGTTTTAAGAAATGAAATCCCTTTGTAACAGACGAGTTTTCGTATGAAATCCTGATACTTTGAGAGAGATTGTCCGTTTTGTACACGAAGTGCATCCAGTTTTTGCCGCAACCCTCTCAACTTTCTTGCACATGCTATGTGGATGAAATGATGATACCATGCCAAGTTTCAACCTTTTCAGAGTTCATTTGAAATGCTTTTCAATTTTAGGGTGTTATAGCTCAAAATAATTAGTAAATGCAGGAAAAATAACAAATGAAGTCAGAAAGGATTGAAAAATGATGATGTGGCTTTGAATGGTGCATTTTGAACACACAAAAAGTCAAGAGTTCAAATAAGTTTTGAAAACGAAATCCCTTTGTAACAGACGAGTTTCCATATGAAATCCTGATACTTTGAGAGAGATTGTCCGTTTTGTACACGAAGTGCATCCAGTTTTTGCCCTAACCCTCTCAACTTTTGCACATGCTATGTGGATGAAATGATGATACCATGCCAACTTTCAACCTTTTCAGAGTTCATTGAAATGCTTTTCAATTTTAGGGTCTTATACCTCAAAATAATTAATAATGAATGAAAAATAACAAATGAAGTCAGAAAGGATTGAAAAATGATGATGTGGCTTTGAATGGTGCATTTTGAACTCACAAAAAGTCAGGAGTTCAAAGAAGTTTAAAAAAATGAAATCCCTTTGTAACAGACGAGTTTCCGTATGAAATCCTGATACTTTGAAAGAGATTGTCCGTTTTGTACACGAAGTGCGTCCAGTTTTTGCCGTAACCCTCTCAACTTTCTTGCACATGCTATGTGGATGAAATGATGATACCATGCCAACTTTCAACCTTTTCAGAGTTCATTTCAAACGCTTTTCAATTTTAGGGTGTTATAGCTCAAAATAATTAGTAAATGCATGAAAAATAACAAATGAAGTCCGAAAGGATTGAAAATTGATGATGTGGCTTTGGATGGTGCATTTTGAACACACAAAAAGTCAGGAGTTCAAATAAGTTTTAAAAAATGAAATCCCTTTGTAACAGACGAGTTTTCGTATGAAATCCTGATACTTTGAGAGAGATTGTCCGTTTTGTACACGAAGTGCATCCAGTTTTTGCCGCAACCCTCTCAACTTTCTTGCACATGCTATGTGGATGAAATGATGATACCATGCCAACTTTCAACCTTTTCAGAGTTCATTTGAAATGCTTTTCAATTTTAGGGTCTTATAGCTCAAAATAATTAGTAAATGCATGAAAAATAACAAATGAAGTCGGAAAGGATTGAAAAATGATGATGTGGCTTTGAATGGGGCATTTTGAACTCACAAAAAGTCAAGAGTTCAAATAAGTTTAAAAAAATGAAATACCTTTGTAACAGACGAGTTTCCGTATGAAATCCTGATACTTTGAAAGAGATTGTCCGTTTTGTACACGACGTGCATCCAGTTTTTGCCGTAACCCTCTCAACTTTCTTGCACATGCTATGTGGATGAAATGATGATACCATGTCAACTTTCAACCTTTTCAGAGTTCATTTGAAATGCTTTTCAATTTTAGGGTGTTATAGCTTAAAATAATTAGTAAATGCATGAAAAATAACAAATGAAGTCGGAAAGGATTGAATAATGATGATGTGGCTTTGAATGGTGCATTTTGAACACACAAAAAGTCAAGAGTTCAAATAAGTTTTAAAAATGAAATCCCTTTGTAACAGACGAGTTTCCATATGAAATCCTGATACTTTGAGAGAGATTGTCCGTTTTGTACACGAAGTGCATCCAGTTTTTGCCGTAACCCTCTCAACATTCTTGCACATGCTATGTGGATGAAATGATGATACCATGCCAACTTTCAACCTTTTCAGAGTTCATTTGAAACGCTTTTCAATTTTAGGGTCTTATTGCTCAAAATAAATAGTAAATGCATGAAAAATAACAAATGAAGTCGGAAAGGATTGAAAAATGATGATGTGGCTTTGGATGGTGCATTTTGAACACACAAAAAGTCAGGAGTTCAAATAAGTTTTTAAAAATGAAATCCGTTTGTAACAGACGAGTTTCCGTATGAAATCCTGATACTTTGAGAGAGATTGTCCGTTTTGTACTCGAAGTGCATCCAGTTTTTGCCGTAACCCTCTCAACTTTCTTGCACATGCTATGTGGATGAAATGATGATACCATGCCAACTTTCAACCTTTTCAGAGTTCATTGAAATGCTTTTCAATTTTAGGGTCTTATACCTCAAAATAATTAATATTGAATGAAAAATAACAAATGAAGTCAGAAAGGATTGAAAAATGATGATGTGGCTTTGAATGGTGCATTTTGAACTCACAAAAAGTCAAGAGTTCAAATAAGTTTTAAAAAATGAAATACCTTTGTAACAGACGAGTTTCCATATGAAATCCTGATACTTTGAAAGAGATTGTCCGTTTTGTACACGAAGTGCGTCCAGTTTTTGCCGTAACCCTCTCAACTTTCTTGCACATGCTATGTGGATGAAATGATGATACCATGCCAACTTTCAACCTTTTCAGAGTTCATTTCAAACGATTTTCAATTTTAGGGTCTTATAGCTCAAAATAATTAGTAAATGCATGAAAAATAACAAATGAAGTCAGAAAGGATTGAAAAATGATGATGTGGCTTTGGATGGTGCATTTTGAACACACAAAAAGTCAGGAGTTCAAATAAGTTTTAAAAAATGAAATCCCTTTGTAACAGAGGAGTTTCCGTATGAAATCCTGATACTTTGAAATTGATTGTCCGTTTTGTACACGAAGTGCATCCAGTTTTTGCCGTAACCCTCTCAACTTTCTTGCACATGCTATGTGGATGAAATGATGATACCATGCCAACTTTCAACCTTTTCAGAGTTCATTTCAAACGCTTTTCAATTTTAGGGTCTTATAGCTCAAAATAATTAGTAAATGCATGAAAAATAACAAATGAAGTCAGAAAGGATTGAAAAATGATGATGTGGCTTTGGATGGTGCGTTTTGAACACACAAAAAGTCACGAGTTCAAATAAGTTTTAAAAAATGAAATCCGTTTGTAACAGACGAGTTTCCGTATGAAATCCTGATACTTTGAGAGAGATTGTCCGTTTTGTACACGAAGTGCATCCAGTTTTTGCCGTAACCCTCTCAACTTTCTTGCACATGCTATGTGGATGAAATGATGATACCATGCCAACTTTCAACCTTTTCAGAGTTCATTTGAAATGCTTTTCAATTTTAGGGTCTTATAGCTCAAAATAATTAGTAAATGCATGAAAAATAACAAATGAAGTCGGAAAGGATTGAAAGATGATGATGTGGCTTTGAATGGTGCATTTTGAACACACAAAAAGTCAGGAGTTCAAATAAGTTTTAAAAAATGAAATCCCTTTGTAACAGACGAGTTTCCATATGAAATCCTGATACTTTGAAATTGATTGTCCGTTTTGTACACGAAGTGCATCCAGTTTTTGCCGTAACCCTCTCAACTTTCTTGCACATACTATGTGGATGAAATGATGATACCATGCCAACTTTCAACCTTTTCAGAGTTTATTTGAAATGCTTTTCAATTTTAGGGTCTTATAGCTCAAAATAATTAGTAAATGCATGAAAAATAACAAATGAAGTCAGAAAGTATTGAAAAATGATGATGTGGCTTTCAATGGTGCATTTTGAACTCACAAAAAGTCAAGAGTTCAAATAAGTTATAAAAAATGAAATACCTTTGTAACAGACGAGTTTCCGTATGAAATCCTGATACTTTAAAAGAGATTGTCCGTTTTGTACACGAAGTGCATCCAGTTTTTGCCGTAACCCTCTCAACTTTCTTGCACATGCTTTGTGGATGAAATGATGATACCATGCCAACTTTCAACCTTTTCAGAGTTCATTTGAAATGCTTTTCAATTTTAGGGTGTTATAGCTCAAAATAATTAGTAAATGCATGAAAAATAACAAATGAAGTCAGAAAGGATTGAAAAATGATGATGTGGCTTTGAATGGTGCATTTTGAACACACAAAAAGTCAAGAGTTCAAATAAGTTTTAAAAAATGAAATCCCTTTGTAACAGACGAGTTTCCTTATGAAATCCTGATACTTTGGGAGAGATTGTCCGTTGTGTACACGAAGTGCATCCAGTTTTTGCCGTAACCCTCTCAACTTTCTTGCACATGCTATGTGGATGAAATGATGATACCATGCCAACTTTCAACCTTTTCAGTGTTCATTGAAATGCTTTTCAATTTTAGGGTCTTATACCTCAAAATAATTAATAATGAATGGAAAATAACAAATGAAGTCAGAAAGGATTGAAAAATGATGATGTGGCTTTGAATGGTGCAATTTGAACTCACAAAAAGTCAAGAGTTCAAATAAGTTTTAAAAAATGAAATCCCTTTGTAACAGACGAGTTTCCGTATGAAATCCTGATACTTTGAAAGAGATTGTCCGTTTTGTACACGAAGTGCGTCCAGTTTTTGCCGTAACCCTCTCAACTTTCTTGCACATGCTATGTGGATGAAATGATGATACCATGCCGAATTTCAACCTTTTCAGAGTTCATTTCAAACGCTTTTCAATTTTAGGGTCTTATAGCTCAAAATAATTAGTAAATGCATGAAAAATAACAAATGAAGTCAGAAAGGATTGAAAACTGATGATGTGGCTTTGGATGGTGCATTTTGAACACACAAAAAGTCAGGAGTTCAAATAAGTTTTAAAAAATGAAATCCCTTTGTAACATAGGAGTTTCCGTATGAAATCCTGATACTTTGAGAGAGATTGTCCGTTTTGTACACGAAGTGCATCCAGTTTTTGCCGTAACCCTCTCAACTTTCTTGCACATGCTATGTGGATGAAATGATGATACCATGCCAACTTTCAACCTTTTCAGAGTTCATTGAAATGCTTTTCAATTTTAGTGTCTTATACCTCAAAATAATTAATAATGAATGAAAAATAACAAATGAAGTCAGAAAGGATTGAAAAATGATGATGTGGCTTTGAATGGTGCATTTTGAACTCACAAAAAGTCAGGAGTTCAAATAAGTTTTAAAAATGAAATCCCTTTGTAACAGACGAGTTTCCGTATGAAATCCTGATGCTTTGAAAGAGATTGTCCGTTTTGTACACGAAGTGCGTCCAGTTTTTGCCGTAACCCTCTCAACTTTCTTGCACATGCTATGTGGATGAAATGATGATACCATGCCAACTTTCAACCTTTTCAGAGTTCATTTCAAACGCTTTTCAATTTTAGGGTCTTATAGCTCAAAATAATTAGTAAATGCATGAAAAATAACAAATGAAGTCAGAAAGGATTGAAAAATGATGATGTGGCTTTGGATGGTGCGTTTTGAACACACAAAAAGTCAGGAGTTCAAATAAGTTTTAAAAAATGAAATCCCTTTGTAACAGACGAGTTTCCATATGAAATCCTGATACTTTGAAATTGATTGTCCGTTTTGTACACGAAGTGCATCCAGTTTTTGCCGTAACCCTCTCAACTTTCTTGCACATGCTATGTGGATGAAATGATGATACCATGCCAACTTTCAACCTTTTCAGAGTTTATTTGAAATGCTTTTCAATTTTAGGGTCTTATAGCTCAAAATAATTAGTAGATGCATGAAAAATAACAAATGAAGTCAGAAAGGATTGAAAAATGATGATGTGGCTTTCAATGGTGCATTTTGAACTCACAAAAAGTCAAGAGTTCAAATAAGTTATAAAAAATGAAATACCTTTGTAACAGACGAGTTTCCGTATGAAATCCTGATACTTTAAAAGAGATTGTCCGTTTTGTACAGGAAGTGCATCCAGTTTTTGCCGTAACCCTCTCAACTTTCTTGCACATGCTTTGTGGATGAAATGATGATACCATGCCAACTTTCAACCTTTTCAGAGTTCATTTGAAATGCTTTTCAATTTTAGGGTGTTATAGCTCAAAATAATTAGTAAATGCATGAAAAATAACAAATGAAGTCAGAAAGGATTGAAAAATGATGATGTGGCTTTGAATGGTGCATTTTGAACACACAAAAAGTCAAGAGTTCAAATAAGTTTTAAAAGATGAAATCCCTTTGTAATAGACGAGTTTCCTTATGAAATCCTGATACTTTGGGAGAGATTGTCCGTTGTGTACACGAAGTGCATCCAGTTTTTGCCGTAACCCTCTCAACTTTCTTGCACATGCTATGTGGATGAAATGATGATACCATGCCAACTTTCAACCTTTTCAGTGTTCATTGAAATGCTTTTCAATTTTAGGGTCTTATACCTCAAAATAATTAATAATGAATGAAAAATAACAAATGAAGTCAGAAAGGATTGAAAAATGATGATGTGGCTTTGAATGGTGCATTTTGAACTCACAAAAAGTCAAGAGTTCAAATAAGTTTTAAAAAATGAAATCCCTTTGTAACAGACGAGTTTCCGTATGAAATCCTGATACTTTGAAAGAGATTGTCCGTTTTGTACACGAAGTGCGTCCAGTTTTTGCCGTAACCCTCTCAACTTTCTTGCACATGCTATGTGGATGAAATGATGATACCATCCCGACTTTCAACCTTTTCAGAGTTCATTTCAAACGCTTTTCAATTTTAGGGTCTTATAGCTCAAAATAATTAGTAAATGCATGAAAAATAACAAATGAAGTCAGAAAGGATTGAAAAATGATGATGTGGCTTTGGATGGTGCATTTTGAACACACAAAAAGTCAGGAGTTCAAATAAATTTTAAAAAATGAAATCCCTTTGTAACAGAGGAGTTTCCGTATGAAATCCTGATACTTTGAGAGAGATTGTCCGTTTTGTACACGAAGTGCATCCAGTTTTTGCCGTAACCCTCTCAACTTTCTTGCACATGCTATGTGGATGAAATGATGATACCATGCCAACTTTCAACCTTTTCAGAGTTCATTGAAATGCTTTTCAATTTTAGTGTCTTATACCTCAAAATAATTAATAATGAATGAAAAATAACAAATGAAGTCAGAAAGGATTGAAAAATGATGATGTGGCTTTGAATGGTGCATTTTGAACACACAAAAAGTCAAGAGTTCAAATAAGTTTTAAAAGATGAAATCCCTTTGTAATAGACGAGTTTCCTCATGAAATCCTGATACTTTGGGAGAGATTGTCCGTTGTGTACACGAAGTGCATCCAGTTTTTGCCGTAACCCTCTCAACTTTCTTGCACATGCTATGTGGATGAAATGATGATACCATGCCAACTTTCAACCTTTTCAGTGTTCATTGAAATGCTTTTCAATTTTAGGGTCTTATACCTCAAAATAATTAATAATGAATGAAAAATAACAAATGAAGTCAGAAAGGATTGAAAAATGATGATGTGGCTTTGAATGGTGCATTTTGAACTCACAAAAAGTCAAGAGTTCAAATAAGTTTTAAAAAATGAAATCCCTTTGTAACAGACGAGTTTCCGTATGAAATCCTGATACTTTGAAAGAGATTGTCCGTTTTGTACACGAAGTGCGTCCAGTTTTTGCCGTAACCCTCTCAACTTTCTTGCACATGCTATGTGGATGAAATGATGATACCATCCCGACTTTCAACCTTTTCAGAGTTCATTTCAAACGCTTTTCAATTTTAGGGTCTTATAGCTCAAAATAATTAGTAAATGCATGAAAAATAACAAATGAAGTCAGAAAGGATTGAAAAATGATGATGTGGCTTTGGATGGTGCATTTTGAACACACAAAAAGTCAGGAGTTCAAATAAATTTTAAAAAATGAAATCCCTTTGTAACAGAGGAGTTTCCGTATGAAATCCTGATACTTTGAGAGAGATTGTCCGTTTTGTACACGAAGTGCATCCAGTTTTTGCCGTAACCCTCTCAACTTTCTTGCACATGCTATGTGGATGAAATGATGATACCATGCCAACTTTCAACCTTTTCAGAGTTCATTGAAATGCTTTTCAATTTTAGTGTCTTATACCTCAAAATAATTAATAATGAATGAAAAATAACAAATGAAGTCAGAAAGGATTGAAAAATGATGATGTGGCTTTGAATGGTGCATTTTGAACTCACAAAAAGTCAGGAGTTCAAATAAGTTTTAAAAAATGAAATCCCTTTGTAACAGACGAGTTTCCGTATGAAATCCTGATGCTTTGAAAGAGATTGTCCGTTTTGTACACGAAGTGCATCCAGTTTTTGCCGTAACCCTCTCAACTTTCTTGCACATGCTATGTGGATGAAATGATGATACCATGCCAACTTTCAACCTTTTCAGAGTTTATTTGAAATGCTTTTCAATTTTAGGGTCTTATAGCTCAAAATAATTAGTAAATGCATGAAAAATAACAAATGAAGTCAGAAAGGATTGAAAAATGATGATGTGGCTTTCAATGGTGCATTTTGAACTCACAAAAAGTCAAGAGTTCAAATAAGTTATAAAAAATGAAATACCTTTGTAACAGACGAGTTTCCGTATGAAATCCTGATACTTTAAAAGAGATTGTCCGTTTTGTACACGAAGTGCATCCAGTTTTTGCCGTAACCCTCTCAACTTTCTTGCACATGCTTTGTGGATGAAATGATGATACCATGCCAACTTTCAACCTTTTCAGAGTTCATTTGAAATGCTTTTCAATTTTAGGGTGTTATAGCTCAAAATAATTAGTAAATGCATGAAAAATAACAAATGAAGTCAGAAAGGATTGAAAAATGATGATGTGGCTTTGAATGGTGCATTTTGAACACACAAAAAGTCAAGAGTTCAAATAAGTTTTAAAAAATGAAATCCCTTTGTAACAGACGAGTTTCCTTATGAAATCCTGATACTTTGGGAGAGATTGTCCGTTGTGTACACGAAGTGCATCCAGTTTTTGCCGTAACCCTCTCAACTTTCTTGCACATGCTATGTGGATGAAATGATGATACCATGCCAACTTTCAACCTTTTCAGTGTTCATTGAAATGCTTTTCAATTTTAGGGTCTTATACCTCAAAATAATTAATAATGAATGAAAAATAACAAATGAAGTCAGAAAGGATTGAAAAATGATGATGTGGCTTTGAATGGTGCATTTTGAACTCACAAAAAGTCAAGAGTTCAAATAAGTTTTAAAAAATGAAATCCCTTTGTAACAGACGAGTTTCCGTATGAAATCCTGATACTTTGAAAGAGATTGTCCGTTTTGTACACGAAGTGCGTCCAGTTTTTGCCGTAACCCTCTCAACTTTCTTGCACATGCTATGTGGATGAAATGATGATACCATGCCGACTTTCAACCTTTTCAGAGTTCATTTCAAACGCTTTTCAATTTTAGGGTCTTATAGCTCAAAATAATTAATAATGAATGAAAAATAACAAATGAAGTCAGAAAGGATTGAAAAATGATGATGTGGCTTTGAATGGTGCATTTTGAACTCACAAAAAGTCAGGAGTTCAAATAAGTTTTAAAAAATGAAATCCCTTTGTAACAGACGAGTTTCCGTATGAAATCCTGATGCTTTGAAAGAGATTGTCCGTTTTGTACACGAAGTGCATCCAGTTTTTGCCGTAACCCTCTCAACTTTCTTGCAAATGCTATGTGGATGAAATGATGATACCATGCCA
The DNA here is from genome assembly GCF_002575655.3 of Aegilops tauschii subsp. strangulata. Lineage (NCBI taxonomy): Eukaryota > Viridiplantae > Streptophyta > Magnoliopsida > Poales > Poaceae > Aegilops > Aegilops tauschii. The sequence continues at coordinate 47,159 of NW_027333107.1, forward strand.
ACTTTCAACCTTTTCAGAGTTCATTTCAAACGCTTTTCAATTTTAGGGTCTTATAGCTCAAAATAATTAGTAAATGCATGAAAAATAACAAATGAAGTCAGAAAGGATTGAAAAATGATGATGTGGCTTTGGATGGTGCGTTTTGAACACACAAAAAGTCAGGAGTTCAAATAAGTTTTAAAAATGAAATACCTTTGTAACAGACGAGTTTCCGTATGAAATCCTGATACTTTAAAAGAGATTGTCCGTTTTGTACACGAAGTGCATCCAGTTTTTGCCGTAACCCTCTCAACTTTCTTGCACATGCTATGTGGATGAAATGATGATACCATGCCAACTTTCAACCTTTTCAGAGTTCATTTGAAATGCTTTTCAATTTTAGGGTCTTATAGCTCAAAATAATTAGTAAATGCATGAAAAATAACAAATGAAGTCAGAAAGGATTGAAAAATGATGATGTGGCTTTGAATGGTGCATTTTGAACTCACAAAAAGTCAGGAGTTCAAATAAGTTTTAAAAAATGAAATCCCTTTGTAACAGACGAGTTTCCATATGAAATCCTGATACTTTGGGAGAGATTGTCCGTTGTGTACACGAAGTGCATCCAGTTTTTGCCGTAACCCTCTCAACTTTCTTGCACATGCTATGTGGATGAAATGATGATACCATGCCAACTTTCAACCTTTTCAGTGTTCATGAAATGCTTTTCAATTTTAGGGTCTTATACCTCAAAATAATTAATAATGAATGAAAAATAACAAATGAAGTCAGAAAGGATTGAAAAATGATGATGTGGCTTTGAATGGTGCATTTTGAACTCACAAAAAGTCAAGAGTTCAAATAAGTTTTAAAAATGAAATCCCTTTGTAACAGACGAGTTTCCGTATGAAATCCTGATACTTTGAAAGAGATTGTCCGTTTTGTACACGAAGTGCATCCAGTTTTTGCCGTAACCCTCTCAACTTTCTTGCACATGCTTTGTGGATGAAATGATGATACCATGCCAACTTTCAACCTTTTCAGAGTTCATTTGAAATGCTTTTCAATTTTAGGGTGTTATAGCTCAAAATAATTAGTAAATGCATGAAAAATAACAAATGAAGTCAGAAAGGATTGAAAAATGATGATGTGGCTTTGAATGGTGCATTTTGAACACACAAAAAGTCAAGAGTTCAAATAAGTTTTAAAAAATGAAATCCCTTTGTAACAGACGAGTTTCCTTATGAAATCCTGATACTTTGGGAGAGATTGTCCGTTGTGTACACGAAGTGCATCCAGTTTTTGCCGTAACCCTCTCAACTTTCTTGCACATGCTATGTGGATGAAATGATGATACCATGCCAACTTTCAACCTTTTCAGTGTTCATTGAAATGCTTTTCAATTTTAGGGTCTTATACCTCAAAATAATTAATAATGAATGAAAAATAACAAATGAAGTCAGAAAGGATTGAAAAATGATGATGTGGCTTTGAATGGTGCATTTTGAACTCACAAAAAGTCAAGAGTTCAAATAAGTTTTAAAAAATGAAATCCCTTTGTAACAGACGAGTTTCCGTATGAAATCCTGATACTTTGAAAGAGATTGTCCGTTTTGTACACGAAGTGCGTCCAGTTTTTGCCGTAACCCTCTCAACTTTCTTGCACATGCTATGTGGATGAAATGATGATACCATGCCGACTTTCAACCTTTTCAGAGTTCATTTCAAACGCTTTTCAATTTTAGGGTCTTATAGCTCAAAATAATTAGTAAATGCATGAAAAATAACAAATGAAGTCAGAAAGGATTGAAAACTGATGATGTGGCTTTGGATGGTGCATTTTGAACACACAAAAAGTCAGGAGTTCAAATAAGTTTTAAAAAATGAAATCCCTTTGTAACAGAGGAGTTTCCGTATGAAATCCTGATACTTTGAGAGAGATTGTCCGTTTTGTACACGAAGTGCATCCAGTTTTTGCCGTAACCCTCTCAACTTTCTTGCACATGCTATGTGGATGAAATGATGATACCATGCCAACTTTCAACCTTTTCAGAGTTCATTGAAATGCTTTTCAATTTTAGTGTCTTATACCTCAAAATAATTAATAATGAATGAAAAATAACAAATGAAGTCAGAAAGGATTGAAAAATGATGATGTGGCTTTGAATGGTGCATTTTGAACTCACAAAAAGTCAGGAGTTCAAATAAGTTTTAAAAATGAAATCCCTTTGTAACAGACGAGTTTCCGTATGAAATCATGATGCTTTGAAAGAGATTGTCCGTTTTGTACACGAAGTGCGTCCAGTTTTTGCCGTAACCCTCTCAACTTTCTTGCACATGCTATGTGGATGAAATGATGATACCATGCCAACTTTCAACCTTTTCAGAGTTCATTTCAAACGCTTTTCAATTTTAGGGTCTTATAGCTCAAAATAATTAGTAAATGCATGAAAAATAACAAATGAAGTCAGAAAGGATTGAAAAATGATGATGTGGCTTTGGATGGTGCGTTTTGAACACACAAAAAGTCAGGAGTTCAAATAAGTTTTAAAAATGAAATCCCTTTGTAACAGACGAGTTTCCATATGAAATCCTGATACTTTGAAATTGATTGTCCGTTTTGTACACGAAGTGCATCCAGTTTTTGCCGTAACCCTCTCAACTTTCTTGCACATGCTATGTGGATGAAATGAT
>NW_027333108.1:0-10000 GCF_002575655.3 Aegilops tauschii subsp. strangulata
AAAAACAAGTATAAAATATATAAAGAAAAAATGTTAAAAAATTCTTGTTGTCTTATCCGCATTAGACAAAATGAAGTAAAAAATAATTCAAAATTTAAGTATCTTTCAGTATCTAAGTATAAATACTAATAAAAAGAAGAAAGAAGGATTGATTTGCAGCAATAGATGTCTTTCACATACAACTAGAAAAAAGTAATTTCCTTTTTGAATGGCAGTTCCAAAAAAACGTACTTCAATGTCAAAAAAGCGTATTCGTAAAAATATTTGGAAGAAAAAGACTTATTTTTCCATAGTACAATCTTATTCTTTAGTAAAATCAAGATCATTTTCGAGCGGTAATGAGCATCCAAAACCAAAGGGTTTTTCTGGGCAACAAACAAATAATAAGATTTTGGAATAATATGAATTGACTTATCAAAAAAGAATTCCAATTATTTAATAATTTTGATTCTTCTTTGAATGTACTTTTATGTGTCGAATTACTCGGTACAATATTCTTAGAACAAAAAACCCCTCTTATCTTATATATACAAGAAAAAAAAGTTTTGTTTGGTATACTGTGTGCTAAGTATTCTTTTCCTATCAATGAACTTTCATAATTTTCATAATAGAATCCTCATATTCTATTATGAAAATTATGAAAAGTGGAGTATTCTTACAATAGGACTTACAACTTCCACCTATCTTCTCCAAAATCATAAGGTTAGTAAATCTTATTAATAAGAGCATAAAGACTTTCATTCTAGAAATTTTTAAAAAATCCAAAAAGCCTTTTCCATTTATCCATTTTAATTTCATCATTAAATAGAAACCCTTTTGGATTTTTTTCATTGTATTGAAAGAATTTTCAAAATGTAAACGAGAAATTAATTAGAAAAAATTAGTTCTACAATTGCAAGTTAGAAAAAAGAAATTCCAACTCTTTCAAGCAGTGTTTGTGTTTCTATTGGGCAAAGCAAGAGTTTATTGTAAAAAAAAAATGGAAACGATACTACCAAACGAAGTCTATTTTAATGAAAACTCTAATGTTCCTAAATTTTATGGACTTTCCCAATATCGACGATTCCCAAGATAATAGCTATTATTCTTTTAAGTTACCTATTATTTGAAGTTAGCCGCCATGGTGAAATTGGTAGACACGCTGCTCTTAGGAAGCAGTGCTCAAGCATCTCGGTTCGAATCCGAGTGGCGGCATTCTTGAAAAAGAATACAATAGATTAGAAATCAATTCGAAATTTACAATTTTGTAATGGGACCTTCCCCTTATGCTATTTGCAACTTTAGAACATATACTAACTCATATCTCTTTCTCAACGATTTCAATTGTGATTACGATTCATTTTATAACCTTATTAGTTCGTGAACTTGGAGGATTACGTGATTCGTCAGAAAAAGGAATGATAGTTACTTTTTTCTCTATAACAGGATTCTTAGTTTCTCGTTGGGCTTCCTCGGGACATTTTCCATTAAGTAATTTATATGAGTCATTGATCTTCCTTTCATGGGCCCTGTATATTCTTCATACCATTCCTAAAATACAGAACTCTAAAAATGATTTAAGCACAATAACTACGCCAAGTACTATTTTAACGCAAGGCTTTGCCACATCGGGTCTTTTAACTGAAATGCATCAATCCACGATACTAGTACCTGCTCTACAATCTCAGTGGTTAATGATGCATGTCAGTATGATGTTATTAAGCTATGCAACTCTTTTGTGCGGATCCTTATTATCTGCCGCTATTCTAATCATTAGATTTCGAAATAATTTCCATTTCTTTTCTAAAAAGAAAAAAATGTTTTAAATAAAACATTTTTCTTTAGTGATATTAAATATTTTTATGCAAAAAGAAGTGCTTTAAAAAGAACCTCTGTCCCTTCATTTCCAAATTATTACAAATATCAATTAACGGAGCGTTTGGATTCTTGGAGTTATCGTGTCATTAGCCTAGGATTTACCCTTTTAACCGTAGGTATTCTTTGTGGAGCAGTATGGGCTAATGAGGCCTGGGGATCCTATTGGAATTGGGATCCTAAGGAAACTTGGGCATTTATTACTTGGACCATATTCGCAATTTATTTACATAGTAGAACAAATACAAATTGGAAGGGTACGAATTCTGCACTTATAGCTTCGATAGGATTTCTTATAATTTGGATTTGTTATTTTGGTATAAATCTATTAGGAATAGGCTTACATAGTTATGGTTCGTTTACATTAACACCTAAATGATTACATAAAATAAAACCTTCATGAAATGAAGGTTTTTACTTTTATGTTTTATTTGAGAACCCCTTGAACGCCTTCTCAAAGGGTTCTCAAAAATTCGAGATAGATCTAATTATACTTTTTTACTTATTTCTGCATTAATAGAGCAGACGAGTAAAAAAAAGCAAACCTATTTAGGATAATAATTGGATAAGAGAGCCTCTACCCTGTCAACGGATAGGGAGAGAACAAAATCTGGATAAATACCAATTCCTATTACTGGTAAAAAGATACAGATTAAAATAAAGAGTTCTCGTGGTCCAGAATCCACAAAATTTGCGTTTGGAACATTAAATAGCTTGTATCCATAGAACATCTGGCGTAACATAGATAATAAATAAATAGGAGTTAATATCATTCCAATTGCCATTACAAAAGTAATTAGTGTTTTTGGCATTAACAGAAATTTTGGACTAGTAATTAGTCCAAAAAATACTACTAATTCTGCGACAAAACCACTCATTCCTGGTAAGGCAAGAGAAGCCATTGAAAAGCTACTAAACATGGTAAAAATTTTAGGCATTGGGATGGATATTCCCCCCAGTTCTTCGAGATAAACAAGACGCATTCTATCAGAAGCGGTTCCTGCCAAGAAAAAAAGTGTAGCACCAATAAATCCATGGGATAATATTTGTAAAATAGCTCCATTGAGTCCAATGTTGGTTATGGAACCAATTCCTATAATTATGAAACCCATGTGAGATACAGAGGAATAAGCTATTCTTTTTTTGAAATTTCGTTGACCAAGAGAAGTTGAAGCTGCATAGATTATTTGGATCGCTCCTATTATTACTAACCAGGGCGAAAATAGATAATGAGCATGAGGTAACAATTCCATGTTGATCCGAATCAATCCATATGCTCCCATCTTTAATAATATTCCCGCTAAAAGCATACATGTACTATAATGTGCTTCCCCATGGGTATCTGGTAACCACGTATGTAGGGGTATAATCGGCAATTTGACAGCATAAGCAATAAGGAAGCCAAAATATAAAAGTATTTCCAAGGTTGCAGGGTATGATTGATTAATTAATCTTTCCAAATCTAATCCTGGTTCGTTGGAACCATATAAGCCCATACCCAGAACTCCGATTAAGAAAAAAATGGAACCGCCTGCAGTATACAAAATAAACTTTGTAGCTGAATATAGACGCCTCTTCCCCCCCCACATGGATAAAAGTAAGTAAACAGGAATTAATTCTAACTCCCACATGATAAAAAAAAGTAAAAGGTCTCGCGAAGAAAATAATCCTATTTGACCACTATACATTGCGAGCATCAGGAAATAGAATAATCGCGAATTCCGTGTAATTGGCCAAGCTGCTAAAGTAGCTAAAGTAGTGATAAATCCTGTCAATAAAATAGATCCTAATGAAAGTCCATCGATTCCCAATCTCCAGTGGAAATCGAAGACATCTATCCATTTATAATCCTCCTTTAATTGGATTAAGGATCCTCCAGTTGGAAATGATAACAGAACGCATAAGTCATTAGAAGGAATTCTAATAAACAAATAGATATAGTATACCACCTAACGACTTTGTTTCCCTTATGAGGTAAAAAGAAAATTAATGAACCTGCAAATATCGGCAAAACAACAAGTATTGTTAACCAAGGAAAATAACTCATGATAAAGTGATAAAGACAAGATACGTTTTGACCAGAAAAGCCCGTGCTCGATTATTTCGAGCACAGGCTTCTTCGGTAAAGAGGAATCAGACGATTCGAGTGAAGTTTTTTGTAACGTATCAATAAGATAGAGCCATGCTACGTGTTGTTTCAGGCCCTAAATAAACGCGGACACTTAAAAAATCTGTCGGGCAGGCAGATTCACATCTCTTACAACCCACACAATCTTCGGTTCTCGGCGCGGAAGCAATTTGCTTGGCTTTACATCCATCCCAGGGTATCATTTCTAATACATCTGTTGGACAAGCTCGTACACATTGAGTGCATCCTATACATGTATCGTAAATTTTTACGGAATGTGACATTGGATCTATAAATTTTTCTTTTCAGACATAAAATTTTTCGATCTGGTAAAAATGAAATTAGTACTATAATGAGTCATATGTATTGTAGACACCAGACGAAGCAATGGTTTATCCAAACTTCAAAAATAAAAATCTATTTTTTAATCTGTTTGTGAGAAAGCGTGAAGAGAGCCAAGAGACTTTAATTTTGGATTTCAACAATAAGAAATAAGAAAGAATTTTACGAATTGTACAGACGAATTCGAATTAGCCAATAAATTGGCTATCGTCTTTTCAATATAAATTATTGCAATATTCAAATTGCAATATCAATGAATTACAAATACAAAAATTCATTTAAGTGAAAAAGAATACTATGCAATAATCTACTAAAAAAAGCAATAATCTACTAAAAAAAATGGATATTCTCAAATAATACTAAGAAAATAGTATTGATTTCTATTTATTTTAATATGTGCGCCTTTGTTTAGAGGATTCTATGTCTAATTATTCAAAATTCTAATTATTCAATAAATTAGATTGATTGATACGAGTGGATTTCCTATTACGATGGATGGAAGAAAGAATGGATAGTCCAATAGCGGCTTCAGCAGCCGCAAGGGCTATAACAAAAATTGCGAAAATATCTCCTTTTAATTGGCGACTATCAAATAGATCAGAAAATGTTACGAGATTTAGATTAATTGAATTCAGTATAAGTTCAAGACATATTAGAGCTCTAACCATGTTTCGGCTTGTGATCAATCCATAGATACCAATCGAAAATAAATAGACACTCAAAAAAAGTACATGCTCAAACATCATTAACTAACTCCTTATCAATCTCGATTCATTTCAATATGAGGGCAAGAATTGAACCGATTCAATTAATTACAATAGAACAATTACACAACAAAAGAGAAAATAAAGGAGGTATTTGTTGGCAGTAGATGGATTTTACTAAATCAAAATTGTGATTCTTTAGTTATTTATTTTAGATTTGCAATTCTTATAATTTGTACTTTTTCTAAGTTTTCTTATTGCCGAGCCATAGTAATTGCACCTATTAAAGAAACTAGAAGAATTATGGAAATGAGTTCAAACGGAAGATAAAAATCGGTTGCTAAATGAATTCCAATTTGTTGAACATTATTTATGAGACCCTGTTCTACTATTTGGTTTGATCTTGTAGTCCAAAGAATTCCATACCACGACGTATCTGGGATAGTAGTCATTAGCGAAAAAACAATAGTTATACAAACGAGTGAAGTGAACCCATCTCCAATAGTCCAATAATTCTTATCTTTAGACCATTCTGAGCCATTTACGAACATTACAGCGAATATGATCAAGACATTTATGGCTCCCACATAAATAAGAAGTTGTGCGACAGCTACAAAGTAGGAATTTAATAAAAAATAGAATAAGGATATACAAACAAGAACTAATCCCAGCGAAAAGGCAGAATAAATGGGGTTGGTAAGTAATACTACTCCTAGACCCCCTAGTAGAAGAACAAATCCCCCAAATAGCATAAGAATCTCATGTATTGGTCCAGGTAAATCCATTATGGATAAAAAGAAATTAATAGTATAAAATTTTTCATGAACTGACTAAAACTAAAGGATTCAAGGAAGGAAAAAAGGATTTGGGTATTTTTTTGTGTATAAACTGTATAGTTATAAATTATATTATATCACGAAAATCTAGTCTGATTTAAAATAAGAAATAATTTCCAATAAGCAGTAGTTTTTCTTTATAGTTTAATTTTAAAGTTTAATAAAGAATTATTAGATTTTTATAACAAAAGACAAAATCAAAGTTTAGTAATCAGTAATCGTTCTTGAATTCGAAGATTTTTCTTTGTTTATTTTACTTTCAGACGAATTCCTAATTGTTTGAATTGTGTAATCTCCCATTATGGAGATTGGTAACCGACTTAAAGCAATTTGATTGTAATTCAATTCATGACGATCATAGGTAGAAAGTTCATATTCTTCAGTCATTGATAAACAGCTTGTTGGACAGTACTCAACACAATTGCCACAAAATATACAAACTCCGAAATCAATACTATAATTAAGCAATTGTTTTCTTTTAATATCCTTTTCAAATCTCCAATCCACAACGGGTAAATCTATCGGACATACGCGAACACATACTTCACAAGCAATACATTTATCAAATTCAAAGTGGATTCGCCCTCGGAAACGCTCTGGTGTAATTGATTTTTCATAAGGGTAGTGAATCGTTATAGGTAAACGATTTGTGTGGGATAAGGTAGTTATGAAACTTTGACCTATGTACCTTGTAGCACGTATTGTTTGTTGACCATAACTCATGAACCCAGTTACCATAGGGAACATATTCATTCTAAATATCTATGAAAAAGATATGTTTCTTTCTCTTGTTTGAGAGAGCTTTTGTGTTGAAAATATTCTTACTATTATTGTATTATCTTATTTATAGTGAAACAAGTTGAGAAGAGGTTGTTAATAAGAGATTGCCCAGGGAAATAGGTAAAAGAAATTTCCATCCAAGATTTAATAACTGATCCATTCTCATCCTCGGTAAAGTCCATCTTATTGTGATAGAAATGAAGAGAAATAAATAAGCTTTAGTTAATGTAATAAATATACCCATTGTCATTTCCAAAATTCCAACTGCTTTATTCATTTGGAAAAAATCAAAAAAGGATATATAGGGAATAGAGAAATTCCACCCGCCCAAGTAGAGAACTGTTACAAATAAAGAAGAAACTAATAAATTTAGGTAAGAAACAAGATAAAATAAACCATATTTGATACCGGAATATTCAGTTTGGTAACCTGCTACTAATTCTTCCTCCGCTTCTGGTAAATCAAAGGGTAATCTTTCACATTCTGCCAAAGAAGAAATTAAAAAAACCAGAAAACCTATAGGCTGACGCCAAATATTCCATCCAAAAAAACCGTATTTTGACTGTGCTTCAACTATATCAACTGTACTTGAACTGTTAGATAATCATAGTCGATGATAACATCACAGTTCCCACCGCTATTTCAAACCGTACATGAAACCTTAGCTCATACGGCTTCTCTATGATCAGAAAAAAGAAAGGACTGTTTTGTTCCTAGCCCCTGGGGCGTAGATAGAATTAGATAAAATAAAATAAATAGATTTGAAAGTCCTAAATTAGACCAAAGGAATTCCGTCTGCTAGAATAAGAAAAAGCGCTTCCGAATTGATCTCATCCTTTATAATATAATGAAAATTTTTCTTTGTTCAGTAATAACTTAATCTTGGAATAAAACACTTGTTACTTGTTATAGGAATTCAATTAATAAATGGAAAGAGTTGGGTATTAGTTCATGAGCAATTCTGCATGAATATGGATAGAGGAAGGAAATAATGAAAATTTTTTCTAGTGCACTCCATATCTTTTTTACTATTCTTCTTTCCCCAGGGAGGGGGTATTCAAAAAGAAAAAATGGATAAAGGGTTAATTCGTTCTTGATAGCCATTTCCTTAACAAGTGAATGGGAACATACTCTGGATCGGAATCCGAAGAAAGTACTACTTGATAATTTCTACAAATTGCAAGTCCTTATTATGATTCCTTTTATGGGCAAAAATCTCTAATGTTTTAGATTTTCCATTACTAATCCTTTATGTACTTTAGTGTTCCTAACCCTTCACTAACTTTTGGTGGATTCTTCTTATGGATTATTAAGTTATAGTAATAACTAGGAGTATTCTAGTAATGGAATTCCATATCGTGAATCCTTTATTCTTGGCCGCTTCAAGATATGATGACTAATTAAAAAATATCAACCTTGGGATAAAGAGTTTACACTGCTTATGTTTACTTCCACTTTTTTCTTGTACGTAGGAAATGAGATTTTTTCTTTTTACTACAAATTTTTAAGCTGTTTTGTTTCACTCATATAGCTATCTAGTTTAACTTACCAACCCAAATACTAAATAAGAAAAGGAATATAAATAGTTAATGGATTTTATAGGAAAAAGATCTATTTTAACGAATCACACGTAGAGATATTGCTAGCACACAAAAAGTTAATGGTATTTCATAACTAATGGATTGAGCAGCAGCTCGTAGACCGCCTGAAAAAGAATATTTATTATTTGAGCTATATCCTGCCATAAGAAGACCAATAGGAGCTATACTTGAAATGGCAATCCATAAAAAAACACCAATACTAAGATCGGCTAAAACAAAATGATATCCCAAAGGGATAACTAAAAAACTTAATAAAACTGATATGACTGCTATAGAGGGTCCAATGCTAAATAAAGAAATATCTCCTCGGGATGGCAGAATATCTTCTTTTAAAAGTAGCTTAGTCCCATCTGCTATAGCTTGAAGCAGGCCCAGGGGCCAGCATATTCAGGACCAATACGTTGTTGTATCGACGCAGATATTTCTCTTTCTAACCACACAATTACGAGTACCTCTATTGTTATTCCCAAAAGGAGGGTCAAAATGGGTAGAATCGATATCAGTCCATAGACTTCTTTTAATAATTCCAATTTCGAAAAAGAATTGATAGTTTCTACCTCTACCCTATCTATTATCATTTCAACGATCAACTTCCCCCATAATGATATCTATACTACCTAATATCGTCATGATATCAGCCAATTTCATTTTTTTAACTAGCTGAGGAAGAATTTGCAAATTAATAAACCCGGGTGGACGGATTTTCCATCTCCAGGGGAAAAGGCTATCATCTCCTACTAGATAAATCCCTAATTCACCTTTTGGGGCTTCTACTCTTACATAAAGCTCTTGTCTTGACAATTCAAAATTGGGCGAAGGTTTTTTACCAAGAAATTTATACTCAAAATCATTCCATTCAGAATTCTTTTCTTTCTTAAAGCGTCGGACTTCTAAATTCTCATAAGGTCCTCCAGGAATTTTTTCTACAGCTTGTTGAATTATTTTGATGGATTCCCTCATTTCACCAATTCGTACTAAATAGCGAGCTAACGAATCCCCTTCTTTTTGCCATTGGACTTTCCAATCAAATTGGTTGTAAGACTCATAAGGATCTACTTTACGAAGATCCCATTGTATTCCAGAAGCTCGTAACATCGGTCCCGATAAGCCCCAATTTACTGCTTCTTCTCCGCTAATAAAACCTACTCCTTCAACTCGCTCTAAAAAAATTGGATTCTGTGTAATAAGTTGTTGATATTCAACAACTCCGCGTAAAAAATAATCACAGAAATCTAAACATTTATCGATCCATCCATAAGGTAGATCGGCGGCTACTCCTCCGATGCGAAAGTAATTGTGCATCATTCGCATACCTGTAGCAGCTTCAAATAGATCATATATTAATTCTCTCTCTCTAAAAATATAGAAAAAAGGAGTCTGTGCGCCGAGATCCGCCATAAAAGGTCCAAGCCATAGCAAGTGAGAAGCTATCCGGCTTAATTCTAACATAATTACCCTAATATAGCTGGCTCTTTGTGGTATTTGAATATTCTCCAAGAATTCTGGTGCATTTACTGTTATTGCTTCTGTAAACATAGTAGCTAAATAATCCCACCTTGTTACATAAGGTAAGTATTGTATAATAGTTCGGTTTTCCGCGATTTTTTCCATTCCTCTGTGTAAATAGCCTAATATGGGTTCACAATCAATAACATCCTCACCATCGAGAGTAACGATCAGTCGAAGAACACCATGCATTGATGGGTGTTGAGGGCCCATATTGACTATCATGAGATCTTTTCTTGTAAGCGGTAG